>NC_056728.1:1372800072-1373090072 GCF_019279795.1 Protopterus annectens | reverse complement strand
ACTCTTTGGACATGGTTTAGCTAAGCTGCTAATACATGATTACTCCCAGTGCAAATTTAATAAGGTTCACAAAGCCCCTTGCCACAGCATTGTATTATTCCATTCTTAAATAACAATTCATGTTGAGAACTGTAAGAAAGAAAAAATACGAAAACATAACATATGTAAAACAAGTTTAAAATAAAATAAAAATAAGTAGTTTGTGAGCTTCATTTTGGTGATTTAACATTTTACTTTGCAAAATTCCTACAGGGATCATGACATGTTTTTCTTGAAATGATTATGCCTTACAGTTCATTATATCTCATTTTAAATGTAATCATATTTAAGAATTATTTGTATATATCACAGCATTTGGAAATAGACTGTTTACTCTGCTTGGATTACTTCTGAATAAGTACTAGAGTTTATAATTCTGTATAATTCTGTATAATTTAATAATATTTCAAAATAAGTTTTTATTTTTTGATTTAGGACTTGAACTTCCACCCAGAGAAGTTTTCTTATACTGTTTTGCTTTGGACCCACTATACTTGTATATCGGGTTGTTTGAGACTTAGGGGATACAACAGAGATTACTTGTTTCATCACAGAGTCTATATTACATGGGCATGATTTGTAATAAAAATTAATGTGTGCAAAAACTTATGTCATACGACATTTGCATTTCATATCTAAGGAAAGGGGTGACACTGTGGCACAGCAGGTCATGTTGTCGACTCACTGCTTTCTAAGTGTTACACATACATTAAACCAAGTCTGCTACTTTACTCAACCAATAATTGAAGTAATTTCAAGCAGATCCTCATAGTTTTGATTTCTTCATCCAGTTAATATTTTCCCATATAATCAGCTAAACCTCTTTCAAATACCTATAAACTAATCAATAACTTTAAATATAATAACTCCTGTGTTTATTCTGCTCACTGGCTTAATAATGATTCAAACTTCTCACCTGCTGCAATACTTAATTCCATTTGAAATTAAACATATTCCTTTTAAAAAAAATATTCTATACTGAACAATGCTTATATGACCCCTTCAAAAACTGCATCCCTTTTTCCTAATATCTTTACCTTCATGTAATGCATGTGACTTCAATGATGCTGATTTCATACATATACACTTGAGTTGTATATATTCTTATCAAATTTAATCTTATTTAAAATCCAAGCTATAGTTTTTGGAATATCAAGAAGAGATTTTACTATCGATTTTGTAATCCTCTGTGTCCCTTCTCTTAATGGGGTCATAGGTAAATACTAGGCTATAAGTCTGCTGACTGTTATAATCCTAGCCAATAACCAGAGGTCAGAATCAAATCTTTGTTTAATTATATAAACATCTCAGTAGCGAAGTTACTCTGTTTTGGACCTTCTCATTAATTATTGGTTCTTCTTTCCTCTTATCTTGTTCTGTGCTTATCACTTCTCTCCCTCAATCTACTTTTAGCAGTCTGCTATTAAGCAATTATTGATATCTTTGTTTATGTAGGCATATTACTTAGTTGTACATAGTTATATATAGCTGTTAGCATTTTAGGTGTATATAGTTTTTACTGACTGACCTTTTTGCTTTATAAATTAGTTCCATTTTTATGAATTTATGTTTGCTTTACTATAAAACATAGTAAAAGAAATTAAAACAAAAAAAAGGTTCCTAGTTTGATTTTTGGTGCCTTCTGTGCAGAGTCTGAATGCCCTCCATGTTTGCAAGGATTTTCCCTGGATGCTCTGGTTTCCTTCCACATTTTGAGACTGATACAGTTCCTTTATGCACATTACATGAGATGGTTTGGAGACTGTTTCAGTTTCTACATGCATATTACCTGATATGGTTTGTAAACTGATTCACTTTATGCATGCACATTGCCTAAGATGGTTTGGAGTCAGATTCATTTCCTGTATTCACATTACCTGGGATGGTTTGGAAATAGATTCAGTTCATGCACATATTGTTTCTCATCAGATTTCACATGATACAGATCTGGAAGTGGTTAAAACCCTAGCTATGTTCAATAAAATGAATTATCACATTATAGTCAGTCATATATCCCAATTGGTGACCTTTTCTGAGCATGCAGAATACTTTAACCAATTAGAAAAGTTAACATTTGAACCAAATATCCATATGGGTGACTTCAGCTATCCACACTTAAACTGGCAACCATTTACTGCCAACAACAAGTATGCCCAAAGATTTCTGGTCCTTGGAAATGTCAATGCACTCAACCAGATTGTCTCCCTACCCATTGATGTGTTAATCTTCCTGATCTTGTCTTCAAAAAGATTTCATCCAATCACACTAGCCTGCTGATTACCCCCTGCCTAGTCAAATCTACCCATCTTGCTGTGATCTTCTTAGCAAAAACCCGTTTTCTGGCTTTGCATAACTCCTCTATATTCAGGGATTACACTAAGACCAATTATTTACTATTTACTGATCTTGTTGAGGATCATGAATGGTGCATCTTCTAAACAAATCTAACTGAGGATACTGCCTACAGATCTGAATTTTACTCTCCTTTTTATAAACACATTCAGACATCAGTACCAGTCTGGAGTTAGCATGATGGCAAGTTTAGAACTAAACCCAAATGGCAGAACCACCTCATCAACAAACTATAATAAAAAGGAAAAAGCTCATAGACATCACTAAAAGCTGTCCAGATCATCATAAATAAAATTTAAAACTGGAAAGTAAGTCTCTCAAACATATTAGGAAATGTAAGGCCAGTTAGGAACTTAGGATTGCAACTAATTCAAAAGATAACTACAAGGCCCTCTTCAGCTACATTAGGAAGGCTAGAAGTAATCTACAATTCTGTACTGAACTTATCTCAAACGGCACCTCCTTGTCTGATCCCAAGGACATTGCTAATATTCACGCAGACAAGTTCTGTTCCAACTGCACCTCCCACCCCTCCATTATCCCCATACTCCTCCCCCTCCTGATATCAATTTGGACCCAAGTCCTTTTGACACTTTTCATGCTTCTGTGTAGCCTGACAACACCCCAGAATACCTGCTGAAAAGTGTGAAGTCCTTCTTAACAAAACCCCCTCCATCAACTTTTCAACCTGAGTCTCTCCACCAGTTAAGTCCCTGAGGACTGGACAGTTTGCAGTTGTGGTGCTGTTGCATAAAGGTGGTCCCTCTACTGACTCTGGGGATTACAGGCTCTGTTAGTCTCAGTAGTACTATTTGGAAGGTTTGGAATGTATTACATCGAAATAAACAATTTTATAGGTGACATTACTTTATATCGCTGGATGCACAACAGTATGGCTTTGTAAAAGTCAGATTGTACCTACTCAACCTAATTGAGTTCTATTAAAGGATTACTGAGGCCATGCATAAGGGGAAAACAGTCTGTACTGCTTATCTAGACCTTGCCCATGCCTTTAACACTATCCCTCATGCTGGAATTATTAACAAGCTCTCTCAACTCAAAATAACCCAGTCATATTTCTTTGGATCAAGGACTTCGGCAGGCATACACTACATACACGACAGCATAAACTTGTCTAGCCAGGGAGGTAGTAAAACCATAAGGAAGAAAGAAAAAAAAGTCCTTACAATTCCTTCCCTGTCCCCTCCCCAGTCCCTTACCCACCTGAAAAACTTGCCTCGGCTGACTTGCAAGCATGAGGGAGGGGATATGGGGGTGGTGACCTGACTGGACTTCCTTATTATTGGCTGCATCTGTAAGTGGCAGGCTACTTAATTCCCAATAAATACAGCTTCAGTCAATTGATTTTCCCTTTATTACTTTCCTTGTTACTGGCTGCTGCGTACCTGCGTTGGCTGGACTGGTGGTATTCTGAATCCCAATCCCAATTTCTGGTGTGTCTAGATCATTTGTGGTTGTTCATTCATAACTCGAGGAGTCTTGCAGCTTGCCTGGAATATTACTGTGTTTGTGGCGGTATTTTATCTGTTTGCGCACCCCATAAAGTGCATTCCTTTACCAAAATCCAATTGGTGCGTTTCTGCCATTGTGTGCATTTTTGCTTCATGCCATCTGGTAACTAGACCAAGTCAGAATCAGACGAGTTAAGGATGAGCAATGGAATGGATGGACAGAGAGCTGAGACTGAGCAGATTTTTTTACGAGGCGAGTGACAGTGACTAATCGGTGGGTTCATGATTCAGACAGTAGGTTAGTGTGTGTGTGTTTGTAACAGCAAAAATGAAACTGGGTGAGCATGTGTGTGTGAGAGAGAGAGAGAGAGAGAGACTGGGCTAAAAAGGGACAGATTTTGCAGTGTGTGTGTGTGTGTGTGTGTGTGTGTGTGTGTGTGTGTGTGTGTGTGTGTGTGTGTGTGTGTGTGTGTGTGTGTGTGTCTTCATGTGTGCATATCTGTAGAGGCAAGAATGAAACTAGGTGTGTGTGTGTGTGTGTGTGTGTGTGTGTGTGTGTGTGTGTGTGTGTTTGTGCATGTCATACCTCTCAGCTGTGTCACATCACTACAATACAAAGAAAAAAAAATCATTTGCCACAAATCCTCAAGAAATATCCTTCCCTTCAAAGCAGAAATTAGGTGTATAGCTCATTTACAAAAGCACAGGGGCTTTATTAGGAAAGCTTATCACTATTTTGGAGATGTATGCTCTCAACTAAACAGATATTTGCAGAATTTCCAGATTTTTGCCTCATATCTTTGGTCTGGTCCTCATAAAACATGTGGTTTTCCAGCTAGTTAGTGAGGATAGCCAGGTAAATAATGAGTTTCAGACTCCATAACCTTCAGAAAACGCACTCTAACCCAAATCCTGTTCTAACAACTTTCTAGGTTTATAAGAGTAACATTTAAAATCTGTCACTATTTTTGGGCCTTTGTCCCCCCATTATTTTGGGCTTTGTCCAGATTTCTTGCACAAAGAGGTTGTGAGATATGGTGATGAGAGTGTCTCTGTTTGGGTTGTCACACTAGGGGAATTAGATAGGGAATTGTGAGTCTAGATGTATATGTGTGTGAGAGAGAGAGCATGTGTAAGGGTAAATAGGTAAGTGTCAACAAGTCCAAGTGACTGTTGGTGGAGGCTTGCTTGATGCTATCTGGTGTGTGTATGTGAAAATGAGTTAAAGCCCTAAAAAGTAGGAACATATTTTGCAGAGTGTGTGTCTCTGCATATGTGCATGTCTGTAGCGGCAAGAATGAAGCTGGGGAGGGTGTATGTGTGTGTTAGGTTATGTATGTATGTATGTATGCATGTATGTGGAAGTGTGTGTGTGTGTGTGTGTGTGTGTGTGTGTGTGTGTGTGTGTGTGTGTGTGTGTGTGTGTGTGTGTGTGCATCTCTGCAGGGGCAAGAATGAAGCTGAGTGATTGTGTGTGTGTGTGTGTGTGTGATACCTCTCAACTATGCAGATTTTTCACAGAATGTCCAGATTTTTGCATCATATTTTTGCACTTTCATAAAACATGGTTTTCTGGCTAATCACTGAGGATCGTCACGTCAGAAAGTGCATTCTAATACGAATTCTGTTCTATCAACCTCCTCTTTTTATAACAGCAACATTTAAAATCTGCCCCTATTTTTTGGGTCTTTGTCTCTCCCCATTATTTTAGGCTTTGTCCAGATTTCTTGCACTAAGAAGTTGAGAGGTATGGCACTGATAAGTGTCTTTGCATGTGTTGTCATACTAGGGGGAATTAGGGAATTGTGAGTCTAGATGTGTGTGTGTGTGTGTATGTGTGTGTGTGTGTGTGTGTGTGTGTGTGTGTGTGTGTGTGTGTGCGTGTGCGTGTGCGTGTGCGTGTGTGTGTGCATGTGTGTGTGTGTGTGTGTATGTATGTGGGTGTGTGTGTGAGCGATCATGTGTGTGGGTAAATGGGTGAGTGTGTCCACAAGTCCAAGTGACTGCTGGGGGAGGCTTGCTTGATGCTGTCTGGGGTTGTTTGTGTGAGAATGAGATAATGGGCTAAAAAGTAGGGACAGGTGTTAAATGTTGCACTTATAAACCTAAAAAGCTGCTGGACTGGATGCATGGTAATATACAGTGTGTGTGTGTGTGTGTGTGTGTGTGTGTGTGTGTGTGTGTGTGTGTGTGTGTGTGTGTGTGTGAGAGAGAGAGAGAGAGAGAGAGAAAGAGAGAGAGAGAGATGATGACCTAAAAAGTACATATTTTAAATATTGCTGTTATAAACTTAAAGTTGCTGGAATAACTGGATCTATGTTAGCATGCATTTTGTGTGGGTCTGTGACAGACAGACAGATTACAAATGCCCAAAAGTAGGGACAGTTTTTAAATAGTGATTGCAAACTTGGACAGTTGCTGGAATAATTGGATCTGTTAGCATGCATTTTGTGAAGGGTATTGAATCTGGATTCTGGACCAAGCGAAACATGATGGTGGGACAAAGGCTGATAAATAGCTACAGATTTTAAATATTGCGCTTATAAACTTAAAAATGTTGCTGGAATAACTGTATCTGTGTTAGCGTGTGTGTGAAGGTGACCCAGTAATACGGACAGATTTAAAATATTACTCTTATAAACTTAGAAAGTTGGTGGAATAACTGGATCTGAGTTAGCATGCATTTTCTGTGCGTTTATATCACGTTATCAAAAGATGAAAATAGCGAATGCTAGTTCGTCGGCCCAAAAACATCTAAACATGAAAATATCAAACATTCAGAAAAAATTTGCTGCTCCGAAACACATACACACAAGCACATCAAACAAACAGCAACCACACACATACAATTAAATTCCTACATGTAACACTAAACTAAACTAAACATACACTACTATCTACCCACTTACCTTAACCCAAACCCTAACCCTAAGGTCCTTCACTATTGTACACTCACCTAACCCGCGCCCTAACCCTAACTCACTTAAACCGCCCCTAACCCTAAAGTCTATCACTATCGCACACACGCCTAACCCACGCCCTAACCCTAACTCACTTAACCCGCCCCTAACCCTAATGTACAAACAATTGCACACTTACCTGAACCCAACCCGTAACTTTCCACCACAGCGTTAAGAATAGCGAAGCCTCAGAAACGGCCAACCAAATTCTTTCCCAAGGAAAGAATTCACTGTTCTGCAGCTTCGCTATTCTTAGCGTTCACTGAATAGTGTTCAATATCAGACCCTTTTCTGTGTGGTTGGAACAACCAGATCTGTGTTAGCATGCATTTTCATGTCAACAAAGACCCAAAACTTGGGGCAGATTTTAAATACTGCAGTTATAAAACTGAGAAAATTGCTGGAGTAATTGTCTCTGTGTTAGCATGCATTTTTGTGTGTGTGAACATAGACCCAATGATAAAAGACACATTTTTTTTTAAATGTCTTTTAGAATGCTGCTGGAATAACTCGATCTGTGTTAACATGCATTTTCTGTGTAGTTGGTAGAATAACCAGATCTGTGTTAGTATCCATTTTGTGTGTGAGCAGATCTAAATATAGGGGCTCATTTAAAATACCGCTGTTATAACCTGGAAAAGTTGCCAGAATAACTGGATCTGTGTTAGCATATATTTGTGTGTGAACAAAGGCCCCAAAATAGGGGCTGATTTTAAATAATGCTGTTATAATTTGAAAAAGTTGCCAGAATAGCTGGATCAGTGTTAGCATGCATTTTCTGTGTGGTTGGTAGAATAACTGGATTTATTTTTGTGTTTGAGCAGACCCAAACATAGGGGCTCATTTTAAATACCACTGTTATAAACTGCAAAAAGTTGCTGTAAATACTGCATCTGTGTTAGTATGCATTTTCTGAGGTATATGAAAATTGCACAAAACCAAACATGAAGGGTGGGGTGGGGGGTGGGGGGCAAAGGCCCGAAAATAGCAACAGATTAAGTATTGCTCTTTCAAACTTAGAAAGTTTACAGTTTGCTGGTAATAGTTGCAGAGTTTCACTGTTTTGCACTTTGTTTTATGTAGTTCCTAGTGCACTGTAGTTTTAATAACGATGCATATTCTACATTTCTGTTGTATTATACGCTGAGATTCACTTTGGTTTGTGTTTACTGTTTAGGACATAAGTAGTACATTCATCTTCATGATTGTAATGACATACCAAAGGGAAAGCCTTTAAAAAACTGACCCAGTTCTAATTCATGTCTTGACTGTCATAGCCTTAGTCTAAGGTGCTGTGCTGTTTTCTCAGTGCTGCAGGCAATGTTGACTGAAAATTCTTGATACAAATACATCAATTGGGGAGAAGTAGTTGAACTTTTACTTGTAACATGAAGCAGCCAGAGTGAAGGACAACAATTCAGAGGTGTGTAGCACCATTAGCTTGGATAGAATTGCAGCGTAAGTGTTATAACTTGCTATCCTGTTGCTATTGCTTTAACAGATGTATAATACAGCAGAACAAGAGAAAATCCTGCCTTCTTGTGTTTGGTTCTTTTTGCATTACACTGTGGCTGTCGTGGCATCTTACATTATACTGTGGCCATTGTGGCATCTTACATTATACTGTGGCCATTGTGGCATCTTGCATTATACTGTGGCCGTCATGGCATCTTGCATTATACTGTATTTAGGTTGAGTGGTGTGGTGACCTTCTGTGTAAACATGTAAGTTGACTGCAGATTTTCCATTGCTCAGCAGATCTGATGCTGGGAAAAGTTGTTATCATTATTTTAAAACTTCTCTGGATAACCCATCCATGACTGAAATGTTGGCAAGGTAGCCTGCTTTAGGCTTCAACATGCCTGGAATATTAGATGTACTGGTAGCTAGAAATCTTGTCCATTTTCCTTGCCCCAGTAGAGAAAAATACAGTTACTGAACTTGTACTTTATTGAGCATCCAGTGAGTTTTGTATGCATTCCTGCTGCTTAGTTTCATATTAATGCCAGCATCCAGTTTGTGACTGAGTCTGAGATGTAGCTGGGCTCCACTAGCCTTCTCCATGTTGCATGACTTTGAACTACATGTGACAGTAGAACATATTTTTTGTCTACTGAAATAAAGTTCTGGGCAAAAATGAGCCCTGGACAGTCTGTTTTTCATTGGTATGTTGCCTGTAGAAACGTAAGTTTGCATTATCCTGACTGTAGTAGCAGTAGGCAGAGGAAATGTACATTTCTGATTGTGAGTTTGTGTTGTAGGAATGGAGTCTACACTGAAATGAAAACAAATATCAGGTGTACAGCAGAGGAAGGCAAAGTGTGCTCATCAGGAAGAGACAGCACAGCTGCCAGCAAGTTTAGCTGCCTTCCTGACTCGGTAAGTTAAAACCCACTGTGCATAACTGACCATCAAGTGTAAACCACTACAATGTACTGGGCTCCAAATTCAGCCTTATAATTGTGACCAGCCTTTGATAGGCAACAATAAATAATGACATATTTGGTATGTAGTAGGCCATTTTCTTACTTTTTATTCATCACTGAAACTATCAGCATTACCATCCAAGGCACTGTATAACTGAACATGTCAATTGATGGATTTAGGAAGGATCCTTTAAATGGGAGTTCAGTGCACATACAACAACGATTTTTCAAGCATGTTACTGCCAGCTTTGCTCTGATTGTCATGCATATTTTGCCATTGCTTCTGCATTATGTAGGCAGCACTTTTTGAAGGGAGAAGTGTAGAGCTGCTTATATACTGTGTAATGATTAAGGCAACATCAGGCTGGCAACATCTCTGCATTTATTTTACCAATTAAACGTGATCGCGTCAGTCATGTATTGCACAACACCATACACTAAGTGGGTTCTTTTCAGCAGGCAAGCCGAAAAGCTATTCAATCCTGTGGTATCTGCAGTGGTTTCTGATGGACAGTACAATACTGGGTAAGTTTATTTGAATGTGGAAAGCTGCAGTAGTCCTTTCATCATTCAGAAATGATAAGATTATTTGTTTTAGGCATGTCATGGAACCATCAGTGCCTGTGGCAGCAGCAGAGCTGGGTGTTTTAGACATGTACTAGAACTGTCAGTGCCTATGGCAGCAGCAGAGCTGGGTGTTGTAGGGATGTCATGGAACCATCAGTGCCTGTGGCAGCAGCAGAGCTGGGTGTTGTAGGCATGTCATGGAACCGTCAGTGCCTGTGGCAGCAGCAGAGCTGGGTGTTGTAGGCATGGCATGGAACCATCAGTGCTTGTGGCAGCAGCAGAGATGGGTGTTGTAGGCATGTCAAGGAACCGTCAGTGCCTGTGGCAGCAGCAGAGCTGGGTGTTGTAGGCATGTCATGGAACCGTCAGTGCCTGTAGCAGCAGCAGAGCTGGATGTTGTAGGCATGTCATGGAACTGTCAGTGCCTGTGCCAGCAGCAGAGTTGGGTGTTTTAGACATGTTATGGAACCATCAGTGCCTGTGGCAGCAGCAAAGCTGGGTGCTGTAGGCATGTCATGGAACCATCAGTGCCTGTGGCAGCAGCAGAGCTGGGTGTTTTAGGCATGTCATGGAACCATCAGTGCCTGTGGCAGCAGCAGAGCTGGGTGTTGTAGGCATGTTATGGAACCATCAGTGCCTGTGGCAGCAGCAGAGCTGGGTGTTGTAGGCATGTCATGGAACCATCAGTGCCTGTGGCAGCAACAGAGCTGGGTGCTGTAGGCATGTCATGGAACCATCAGTGCCTGTGGCAGCAGCAGAGCTGGGTGTTTTAGGCATGTCATGGAACCGTCAGTGCCTGTGGCAGCAGCAGAGCTGGGTGTTGTAGGCATGTTATGGAACCGCCAGTGCCTGTGGCAGCAGCAGAGCTGGGTGTTGTAGGCATGTCATGGAACCGCCAGTGCCTGTGGCAGCAGCAGAGCTGGGTGTTGTAGGCATGTCATGGAACAGTCAGTGCCTGTGGCAGCAGCAGAACTGAGTGTTGTAGGCATGTTATGGAACCATCAGTGCCTGTGGCAGCAGCAGAGCTGGGTGCTCTAGGTATGTCAAGAAACCAGCAGTGCCTGTGACAGCAGCAGAGTTGGGTGTTTTAGGCATGTCATGGAACCATTAGTGCCTGTGGCAGCAGCAGAGCTGGGTGCTGTAGGCATGTCATGGAACCTTCAGTGCCTGTGGCAGCAGCAGAGCTGGGTGTTTTACGCATGTCATGGAACCATCAGTGCCTGTGGCAGCAGCAGAGCTGGGTGCTGTAGGCATGTCATGGAACCATCAGTACCTGTGGCAGCAGCAGAGCTGGGTGTTTTAGGCATGTCATGGAACCGTCAGTGCCTGTGGCAGCAGCAGAGCTGGGTGTTGTAGGCATGTTATGGAACCGCCAGTGCCTGTGGCAGCAGCAGAGCTGGGTGTTGTAGGCATGTCATGGAACAGTCAGTGCCTGTGGCAGCAGCAGAACTGAGTGTTGTAGGCATGTCAAGGAACCATCAGTGCCTGTGACAGCAGCAGAGCTGGGTGTTTTAGGCATGTCATGGAACCATTAGTGCCTGTGGCAGCAGCAGAGCTGGGTGCTGTAGGCATGTCATGGAACCATCAGTGCCTGTGGCAGCAGCAGAGCTGAGTCTTGTATGAAGAAGTCAAGCAGTTGGCAGCCAGAGTCATGGTAGAAGAAAGTGTTCCAAGGATCTGTGGAAGGCAGACTCAAAGGTGCAACATTGGTGCTGCTGACCCAGAGGAGTACAGTCGAAGGAACATGTTCACTACATTCCTGGATAATGTCATAGGCAAAATAAAACACCAACATATAGAATGCCATCCACATTTCCTTACACTCCTGCTTTGGATTAGGAATTGACTGTCTATCAGAACCTATACTGTTAGTTTTACATTTGTTTTATTACACTGCATGAAAAGCTCTATACCTTACTAAGAATTGTATGCAATTCTATCCTACTTTTGCTACCTTCCACTTGAGTATAACTGTTTATTTTTTTATTTATTGTCTGACCATGTGACAACTGTGCTGCATTCAGGTTACTTTGTAATAAAATCTGCTACAGCCTACATGACACATGCCAGCCCACTGCAGAACTCTTCCCCTCTAATACATCATCAGAAGGCGGGGCTAAATAAAATAAAATCACGAGGTAATTGGACAGTTGCTCAGCATACAGTAAACAAAAATACCAGTTTGTTAAACTTAATAAATATAGGTTGACTCAAGTAACTAAAGTAAAAACTATAGATTTTTAGAATAAGAAAGCCCACTTTACAAGATGAGGGCATGATTATAACATAAATAAATGGTTAAAAAACTTTGCACTTACTTGATTTTAATGTAAATCCCTACATTATCTACCGGATTGCTTATTGACTACCTGACAGATTCCTGGCTGTGAAAGTTGTTTGTACGCTCTGAATGTAACAAGTGGAGTGCCACAGGGGATTTGTGCTATCACCTCTCCTGTTTGGCTGTTATTTTGCAGACATCCAAACCAAAATCCTAAAAGTGTCGTTAAGCAAGTTTGCAAATGATTGCAAGTTGGGTGCTGTTATCAGTTCATCCACTGATACCAAACAGCTCCAGCAAGGGCTGGAATGTGCACATACATGGTGTACTGAAAAAAGTTTCAAGTTAAATGCAAAAAAGTGAAGTGTAGTAGCATTTAGTAATAAAGCTGTTCCCACCTCGTTTGTCATAAATTGCTCTCCTCTTCAGACAGAAATGGTCATAAAAGATCTGGAAATTCTTCCAGGAAATTCATCTAGCATGTCTAATGAATTATGAAGGGAATATCTTAAAGAATCAAAAAAGTCATCCTACCCCTGTATTTTTCTTTTCAGACCAATCATTGAATACAGTGCTCCCTTTGATATGTAGAAATCCAAGCATTTCAGTGAACTGAAAAGGCTCCAAAAATTTCTGGCCAAGAAAATGAAAGGTCTAAAATCCCTCAAATATCCTGAAAGGGTAACAGGTCTCTCCTTAAACTCAGTAGCCTATTAGTTGCTCTGAGGTGAGCTGTATCTAGCTTTTTGAACATGAAAGACTCAATCCTATTTGACCTCCTATTTCTTTATAAAACCAGTGCTTCTACAAACACCCACACCAGAGTCCCAAATCTACACAACAAAATAAACAAGACTCATTGGAGGGATAGGTTCCTAACACAGGGTATTCCCAGCCCATGGAATAAGTTGCCACTAAAGGTCAAAGTACTATTTTGGCTGCCATTAAGGCTAATCTTGATGACCGGATGGGTAGACACAAATGTACACCAGGCTTATCATATAAGATCCTGCTCGATGTATAAAGTAAGCAGTATTAGGTGCTTGACAAGGGTGCCAACAACGTTTAAGCTTGTCAACTTAAAGATGCATATGGCTAGGCATCTTATGGTTTCCCTGATCTCTTGCCTGGTATTATTCCTATATTCCTATGTTTGTATGTTCAACATTCTGTCATGGCACATATTTGCCATCTTCCCGGCCTTACATTTTACCTTCATTGCCATGACTTCTGACAGGTCTCTGCTGCCCACGTGTACATTAACATTCACCCACCTCTCCTTGTTTGATGGACTATTCATTATAATCTGTCATTTCCCATTTCCCTTGTCCAGATTTTTAATCATCTTGTTGAATTAGTTTCCAGTCAGCAAAGCCATCTTCTGTGCCTTAGAGAGGCTCTTTTCTCCTCTGTTTCCTCCCCATGTCACTGCTACTCCTATTTATAACCTTTTAATTCCTGCTCCATGCTCCATGATGGCTTCTTCACTCAGAGTGTTGCACCTCATCATTTTACCATCCATTCTCTATATGTCCTATGAGGTCTATGCAATGTTTTCCATTTTGGCTCCTTCTCCTCTAATTCCTGACATATCACTGCTCTTCCTGGCTGCCTTTTTTTCCTCTCCTTCTCTTTATCTTCTCCTGCTTGCCTTTCCTTTGTTTTGTCCTCATATTGGGCCTGCTTACCTTCTGACTGTGCCATCAGACCCAGTGCTTATACTTTCCATTTTCCTTCTGTTCTTTCTGTGGTGCTGGTTCTCGCAAGATCACCTCTTACACTGTCTCTCATTCACAACTTGAGACTACCATTTGACTATATTTTTTTCACCTTGTCTTCATTCTCCTTGTTTTCTCTTTACTGGCTACTTTTCCCATATCCCTCCTTGACCTTATTGTTTTTTGTTTGTACTCCTCTGATAGCGTCTGCACATATCCTCCTAACTTCTGCCTGTTTTCTATCATTTCCCACCCCACCCTGTCTCCTGGTCTTCTGATATATCCTTCTGTTCTGCCTCACCTTCCCTTTCCTGCCTAATATTCAAATAACTACCATCTATATGTCCCATACTCTCCCTTGAAGCTTCCCATTTTCCTACAGACTCTACATCCATTGTCACCCCAAACTACCTAAACCAGGCCTCTGCCTCTCATGCTGAACACCTCAACCCCTCTCTTGCCCCCTTTTGTGTCCAGCTTGTACTGCTTCTTTCATCCTGTCCTATTCTTTGATTTCTGCTTTTCCTATCATTTTAAGCTTTTAATTTATTACCACATGACTAAGCTTTCAGTCTTAAGAGCTGTCAATGACTTTCTTATCAAGTACCAGCAAGTGAATAGGTATTCATGATGTAGCAGTTGAGGGATCGAGACTTTATCTGCCTTAATATCTTACTCCAAAAGAATGAAAAAAAATTCACCGTTACTTCTTCAATCTAAAGGTGGCATCTTATATACACTGCAGACAAGCAACTCGCTTCTAATTCTGTTTAGTTAAACATCCGACACAAAAATAAGCTTACTTTTTGCTTTACAGCTCACTTCAGACATTAAGAAATGAGACAAAAAATAAATAAATAAACTGAAGTTAGTAAATAGGAAGAAAATAGATATAAGTATTTGGAGCATTCACAGAAGTATGTCAATGTTTTGCAATTCGATGACACTGTGTCAACATTAACAATGTTGATATAATACCAAATTAACTAATGCCACTAATACCGAATGAACTAATGTCACTAATTTCATGAGTATACATTATCTAGCCATCTAGCCATCTATCTATCTATCTATCTATCTATCTATCTATCTATCTATCTATCTCTAGATAGATCGATGCATAGATACATTTTGTGGTTTCAAAACAAGGCAGTCGAGGCAGAGGCACTTTGCCCATGAAATAAAGGATTTTTATTGAAACAGAAGGCAAAATAGTTTAGTGATACAGATTCTACTTTATGACATGAAGCAAAAATAACACAAAAACTCTGCATTCTCTCATACTAGCTTAGGTTTAGTCCCAAAATAAACTCTAAACAGCTTCCTCTCAGCTGTATTCTCATCTGTTTCTGTACTGTCTCAGGCTCCTTCAGGCTGTCTCATCTTCACAGCACTCTTCCCAAAACTACTGTTCCAGGCATAGAACTTGCCTTGTGGTGAGAAGCCATCTTTTCTGACCTCTTGGGTCATGCGTCTCCTTTTTATATTAAATTAAATATGTGATTGCTTGTTTTCAGTATAGTTTAAGGGAACCTATGTACCTAATGTAAAGACATAGCTACCTTTTCTTAAAGAACAACATGACATTTGGTGTAAGTAATATTTATAAGACATCATTTTAACACATCATATCATTATACTGTGTATAGTATTATTCATATTTATACAACATTAACAATTCTGACACATTACAGAGTGAGAAATTCCATATGTGCTACACTGTCACCATCCATAATATTTTTTGGTTTCATCCATTCCCCCCAAAAATGGCTGTAGGCCACGGACCGACCATTGCAATCTGTTGGGTCAAAACTGACAGGTTTGATACTGAAGCTGTAAAGTTGCACTGAAAGCCTCCATTGACAAAGCTTAGTATTCCAGTCCCATAGCCTGGGTAACCACATTAGGAAGGGTGCATAATCTTTGACCACTGTACAGTTCCTGCTCCACAGATGATACTTTAAAGACCTGAATAAATGATTTAAATAAATGATAACTAATAAATTAATGAAATACTTAAAAGTGCCACCTTGATTGACAGACATTCTGCTTTTGATAGTAGAATACTTGATTTCAGCTCTGCTTAGCTTGTGGCTTAAAAAACACATAGATGTTTTCCCTCAAAATCCTGTGAAAGCACTGGCTCTGGGCCTGCTTCTAATGCATCAGTACAGACTATGAAGTGTTTACTTAAATATGGGGATGCTAAGACAGTTTACTTCATATTTTAAAGCATTATCTGACTGTGGTGTCAATTTACTTTAAAAAGCATCTTCTTCTTTGTCAGATTTCTAAGAAAGCATATTATAGATACAAAATGGGGTACATATTTCTGACAGCACCCAGTTAAGCTCAAGAATCTTTTCAATGGCTTCTTAGTACTGGGAATAGGCCAATGCCTCACTGTTTCTGGCTTTCCTTTTTGGGACCTGACAATCCCTCATTCTATTGTATATCATATATATTTTACCTATATTTTGCTTAAGTTGCGGTTGGGGGCAGTGACTGTCAACCTGGCTTGTCTCAGAGAGTCCAACACATCCTGTATCTTAGTTATATGGATGTCTCAGTCATCACAGTGTGTTATGACATCTTCTAGGTATATGACAGCATATCTGATGTGGGGCTTTTAGTATTCCACCATTCATATTTGAAAGGTCATAGTGGCAACAGGTAATGCAAAACGAAGAACAGTGGGTTCAAAGGGTTGGCTTATTTGTGGCTTCAGCTGTTAAATGAATTTGCAACCACCCCTCTGTCAGATCTAATGTGGTTAGGAATCTTACCTTCACAACCTTTCTATGAGTTCATCTACCCCAGGCAATGAGTAGCTGTGAAATTCTGAAATGCTCATTGGCTTCCTAAAATCATTAGAGAACCTGACTATTCCATCAGACTTTGGGACTAACACTATGGGGGTGTCTGACTTGCTGTTTGACTTCTGTATCATTCCTGTCTTAATCATTTTTGGACTTCCTGTTGCAACCTTTCTCACTGTGTATCCTGAATTCTGTAATGTTAATAATTTCTTCTGGAATGGTCACAATATGTCGCTGAAACAGTTTGGTTTTTTCAGGTAGTTTTGAAAACAGTTCCTTGCTGCTTAATAGACATTCTCTTATCTCAGTTCTGTGGCTTACATAGTATGTCATTTATCTGCAATGCAGGAACGGGGGCAGTTTTCTTTCTTTACCTGTTCCATCAGTTTTGTCTGTTAAGCTAACTACAGAGGTTGGCACGTGTTTCCATGGTTTCAGAATGTTGATATGGTCTTTCTGTTCTGAAATTCTCTTACTAGTCTATCTAACCCTGCTGTTTATATAGTTTATTCTTTCTCTTGTTTCAAATGGGCCCTGTCTCTTACCTAAAAAAATGTTTTCTGTGGAGGGGACCAAAATTAAAACCTGATCTCCAGCTCTGAATACCCTGCTCCTTGCATTTGTATTACATACCCTTATTGCTTAACCTGGGCTCTTTCCATGTGTTTCTGTATAATGGACATCACAACTTTCAGCCTAACTTATTAGTTGATATAGCTTTTCAGTGACACTTTTATTTATTTTTTCTCTTCTTCTCCAAGATCCTTAGATAATATCTAACAGTCAATGAAGGCACCTGCCATATAATAACTCCAAAGGGCTGAACTCATTTAAGGCTTGTGGTACTTTTGAGATGGCAAACAAGAGGTATGTTATTAACTCTTCATAGTTTTTTCATATTCCTTTGTAACTTTCTCAGCATGAGTTTTTGTTGTCAGTTTAAATACTCCACCAATCCATTTTTTGTGGGATGATACTCTGAGGTTTTAAGTTGCTTGACCTTAAAGCATTGACACAGTTGCTGTATCATACGGGGCATAAACTATTTTTTCCTTAGGTGTCCTTACACTGGAAAATAATAAGGCTAACTCATATCTAAAGAGTTATCGTAACCCTTCTTAGGAGAATAGTCTCACGGTACTTAGTTGCATAGTGTAGCATAAAAAAGATGTACTAAAACCCATTGCTGGATTTTATCAGTGGCCCAACAAATACCATAGCAATACATTTCAAGAGGCATCTCTATAATAAGCACTGGAATCAAAAGATTTTTAAAGCTTAGGGGAGGAGCCTTCTTTGGGCATATAGGGCATAAATGCAGTTTTCAACTTATTTGATTATTTCTGTCCAGTAAAACCTTGCTATCATCAGTGATTCAGTCTTGTCCATTCCTAGGTTTTATTCTAGTACATGACTGTTTACTACCCTCATTTAACCTCGTCACTAGGTTTCTGAACGGTTTCGGCACTTATGACTGTTGTACTACTACACTACTACTCCTTCTCTGCCCTTACTCTGTACAACAAAGCATTTTGTAATTCAAATAAAGAAGTAGGAAGGTTTTGTTCAGTGTCATCTTCTCATTGTGCCTTTTTAAAATGTATCCAGCATTCTGAAGGTCTGCTAACTCTGGGGTTTCTTCAAGCTCATTCTGCCATGAGGTAGAAGGCACTGATTTCCCTTCTGCCTATACACACACTACGTATTACTGCCTAACTCTACTCATATGAAAGGCAATTTATACCAGTTCTGTTTAGTGCTACTTGCTGTCTCTGCCTTGTTCATTTTTTCTTGTTTCTTTCATTTATGAACCTTATGCATAGAACATGCCATCTTCTATCTACAATCTCCATATTTTGACCCAACAGGAATATCATTAGGGTTCATAGGTTTATACTAGGCTAACGACCACTAGGACCCTTGCAAGCCTAGCTGTGCAAACGAAATGTGACCCACAAATTTGATTTATATTTGATTTATAGGGGTGATTTACTGATGTCCTCTGTCCATCAGAGACATAGGTGCCAGGCCAGGAGTGAATTTCCAATTACTCGTCCATTGGTTCAAGTTGCATTTAAATAGGGACAGGGAGAAACTCTGATTCACATGGATGGGGAGCCTGATCCAGAGAATGGGAATTCTCTAAGAAATATATCTGTCTGCCAACATGTCCTATTTATGTTGCAAGCAAAATGTTGGTCTTTTACTCTAGTAGTTCTAATGCTGTTTGTTTTGTGGATGTGCAAAAGAGTCATCAAAACAGGGGTGCATTGTATGCCAGGCAAAGATCACCTCTAAGAAGTCTGTATGACACAGAGTAAAGAGACAGGGCTTTGTGATGATCAGCTTTGGGCATTTTGTTTACTTCCTGTATTCTTTTTGTAAGGAACATTTGTGGATGTTCTGGTTGCTCTGTGTGTCTGGTCAGGTACATACCGAAGGGGGCATTATACTCTATGATGGGCCTAATGAGGGCCGAGTACAGTGGTTTGATGACTTCTCTGGCTCTAGATGTCGTGTCCTTGCTTATAAGCTGGGCAACATATATGGATTTTCCTACTACACAGAACACATGTTGGTCGAAGGCTAGGTTACTATCTGCATAAATTCTCAGATACCTGACTAGTGAAATAAACATTTAAGGTTGTTTTATTGATGATATAGTTACCCAGGGTGGTAGACTTTCCAAAAGGTATTATAATGCATTTCTTGGTACTGAGTTTTATGCCATGGCTTTGGCACCAGGCATTTGTCTATATTAGACCTTCCTGAAGGGTGTTCTTGTCTTGGGGGGATTCAATGACTGCTCCCAGTGTGCAATCGTCTACAAACTTGGTTAGCTAGAAGCCTTTGACATTGGCTTTTGCATCCGAGCAGTATATACAAAAGAGGAGTGGGCCTATCACAGAGCGCTGGAGGACTCCTCTGGTGACCAGCCTCTTTGTGGAGATGGCCTCACTGATTCTAACTTCCTGGATCCTATCAGTAAGCCTGCTAGCTATCCAGCATGTTATAAAGGACTTTATACCTAGTTTTGTAAGTTTGTTGACAATGCCTGAATGGGGTATTGTATTAAATGCTTTAGCCAGATCTAGGTAGGCATTATGCACAGTTTTTCCCTCATCCATTGCATTAGTGACCTTTTCAAAGAAGTCCATCAGATTCAGTAAGCATGACCTTTCTTTGACAAAGCCAAACTGGGATGGCTCAAGTGTCTGGAGGTCCTTGTTGATAATTTCCATGATAATTCTTTCTATGGCTTTGCAAATAAGACTAGTCAGACATAATGGGTCTGTAGTTTCCATGATCTGATGAAGGTCCTCCCTTATGAAGGGCATGACAGTCTCAGTCCTCCATTCATGTGGCACAAAGCCTGTTTTAAGACTATAGTTAAATAATGACTGCAGATGTCCTGATAAGTCATATTTTAGACTATTCAGGAGGAATCTTAGGATGTTATCAGTGCCCATTGAGGCAGGGTTCTTGGCTTTAGTGAGTGCAGCCAGTACATGTTCCATAGTTATAGTTGGAGGGGTTATATTTGAGGGTATTATTGGGGGGATGGTGAGAAGGGGGTAAGGTTGAAACTGAATTTGTTCGCTAACAGTTCACTATGTCGGCAGGCCTAGTGAATGTGGCACCATTAACCACCAGTTCAGTACATTTGTGCTTCCCTTGAGATTTCTGATATTGCTGTAGAAGGCCTTATGGTTATAGTTCACCTGGGAGGGTATCTTAACTTCATATTTGGCTTTGATTGACTAAATTAGCCTTCTTAGGTGCCTATTTACTTTGATCAGAGAGTTTTTATCTTTATGAGAATTTCTGTTCCTGATTGTTGCCATTTTTCTTTTTTTTGTCGTATATCCTGTTTAATTTGGGATGCCACTAGGCAGCTTGTTTCTGGAGCTAGTTTGGGATTTACGTCTGGTAGGTAGAGCAACCTCTCTGCAGTCATTGACATGGTTGTACATGAGTTTCTTAGAGCAATTCAGCATAGGCTGATGTGTTCTTGAGGTTTGGAGTGGCACTGAATTTTGACAAACCATCACTTAATAGCAGGCAATTTGGTTTGGAATAGTTCCTAAATATTACTGGTTTTAATGGGATTACAGAGTTGATTTTGAATTTAAAGGAGACAGCTTTATGGCTGGACCTTACCAGAGAGGATGAGACATTGGGGGAGGGGGGGGCGGTGTAGCAGTCTCCCATATTTGTAAGCATGATGTCCACTATGCTGGATCCTCGAGTGGGCATATTCACTATTTGGTCAAGAGTGTTTGTATTTATAAAGTCCAGGAATCACTATGCCTGTAGATTTAAGGCCATGTAGAATTCCCAATCTTTAGAAGGGTAATTAAAGTCTCCCATGAGTAGGGTGTTGGGTCAGATGGTAAGTGTCTTCAGTAGGCCCAAGTATGTACTAAGAGCTTCTTGGGACATGGAGGATGGCCAAAAGCTGGTTAGGATATGGTACAGGATTTTGTCTATGGTGATCTGGATCCTGTTTGACCACCCTAGAAGTATGCTTGTTATTGAAGTATATTTAGACCCCTCCACCTTTAGCCCATGTCTGCGCAGCTACTGGTATAAATATGTGGAAGGTGCTGAAACCTTTCACTGCTGAGACACTCTCTGCCACTTTAAACCACGTCTCAGTAACTGCACAGACATATATATTCTCAAGTGTGAGGAGGACTTGGAAGGAGTGTAGTTTTTTTTTATTTAGGCTTTAGTCATTGAGCAGTAACACCTTGACGTTCCATTGAGTTGATTTTGCTATGTTGGTAGGTTTTTCAGTTTGACATTGCCTTAAAAGGCACTATGGGGGTGGACAAAGCCTTAGCCAGTATTTGAAACCCAGAAGGGAAAGATGCAGACCATCCTTGGCAAAGCAATGTGGGCCTATTGACTGTATCCCCCCAAGCTGACAAATATTGGATCCTCTTAGAATAACACCAGAAAGACAGCCAGTTGTTGAAATCAATCATTTTGCTCATATTGTGGCATCATCCTTGGTAATGGTAATATGCTGCTCAGTGTCAGGCTTGTACTAGCTTGAGACACATAGTCTGAAAGCTCCATAATGTCTCTTTTCATATAGTCCAGGGAGGTACATCTTAGGTCATTAACACCTATATGGACTATGATGGAATCATACTGGTTCCTGTGGTGTAATGACTTGAGTGCGTGCGTACTTGCATGATTTGGTTAGAGGTGCATCAGTATATCTTACAACAGAGTTCCATTTGATTTGAATCCTGGGAAGTGTGTTTGCTTACTTTAGGGGCTTAATGTTTTGGGCTCCACTAAGACTGACGGTATGCGTGGTGTTAGATGTTGTTTTTCATGAGTGCCACTGGACTTCTGAGGCATAGCTTTGACAGCGGGTGACCTAGGTGATCTTTGTTGTTTAGGAAGATTACTTTTAAGTGCCTCAGCATGTTAGTCTACATGTGTGTTGTGTGCTATCTGAGATGGGGGTTGTGTCTGTGTGTGGTTATGTTCATAGTTATCTTGCCTCCTGTAAACTTTACCATCTCCTTTATCTTTTATTCTTTATGTTGCTCTTCCTTTGAATGTGAATGAATTGCCCTCTCAGTTTATTTCTCTCTTCTGTGTTGCTCTTCTGCAAAGGATTTGTTTTCAGTTTTGTTTTTTTCATTACAGGTACCTTAGATTCTTCCTTTATTTGAGGTTCCTTTCTTACACTAATGGAAATGCATTTACAACTCTGAACAAGTAATACTTCTTTAACTACACTAGTGTAATATTTCTTATTGCTACATTTTGCCCTCTGAACAGCCACCATCTGCCTAAAATTCTTCATTTTTGTGGCTGCCTGTTTATGTCTGACAGAACATTTAGAATTTTGCTCAGGTTTTATGTTTACTTCTATCTTTATTTCCCTGGAATACAGCCTTTCACTGGACAATTCCTTGTCATCAGTTCTGCTAATCAGGCTACAATAACACTTTTACGCCTTGCTTTATCATGCTTTCAGATTGCAGTATTTACTGTCTAACCCCCTTCTTTTTATAGGTTCTGATCTTGCAAGCTGCTCTGCCATAGGTTCATACTGACATATCTCTTTAAATGGTATAGATTCTTTCTTTGTCTGTATCCTTAGCCACATTTTTGTACCTTTAGGATTTTCTGATACTATGCCTTGAACCTTTTGGATTCATACGGTCTTATGAATGGTCTAGGGGTTGCACCTCCCCCCTTCTGGATTAGAAAGAGATGTATCTCTAGGCTTATTCATTTGCTGATTTTCATCCCTACACTGATAAGGTGGTCTGTGAAAAGGATTACCTTCTTCGTATCCATTCCACAAATCTATAAAGTTGGTAAAATGTTTCCATATTATCATTTAAAGCATTCATTTTGGGGATTATAGCAACAGGATGCGCTATCTTTTCAACCAGTTTATTTTTCTACTTGAATAATAGGATATTGTTTCCTATATCCATGAACAGGTACTTCAACTGCTTTTGTAGTAAGGGTATTCATTTTACATACTACTCCTTTATAAGAATAACCATACTGATGATATCTTTACACTTCCTTTTATCTGGTAAGACATTATTAATTTTGTAGTAGGGCAGTAGCAGAATGCTGACTCTTTTTTTAACAGTTAATTTATCATATTTCATAGGGTCAATCAATATCAACAGTAACATACTTTTCACTTATTGCAGTTTTCATGTGTATAACAATATGATAATTTTGTACCAAATATAGCATGTCACCTCTTTGCCCATATCTAAAGCAGAGAAAGTATGCCTACAGTTGATATTTTCTGTTTAGCATTATTAGTACAAAACCTAACTATATGACCCCCTTTCCCATATTTAAAGCAGAGTATGACTACAGTTGACATTTTCTGTTTGTTATCAGAATTTCACACAGCCTTTATCACTGGTTTAGACTGTTCAGTTTTAATAGTAGCTTCATTGCATAACCATCTTTCTACCAGTACAACAGCATTTTTAGCGTCCTTAGGGTCAGTTTTGAACATCCACTCTCTTAAAGGAGCAAGCAAAGCCCTTTAAATCTGTCAATGACTAGCATTTCTATTATTTTACTTTTAGTATGTTGATCCAGCCATAATTTAAGTACAACCCTGAAATCACATAATTGCGATTTTACTATTTTGTTAAGAGAAAATGTCTAGCAATGAAACTTTTGAGCTTGTGCCTCTAAGGTAACAACAAGCTGAGCTACCAGTGCTTTTAAATCTTATCATAGCCCTGATATTCAGTCCCTTCCCTGCCCACGAAAGCCTTTAGCAGTTCACCACTTAGCAGGCTTGATTGAATTCTAGCCCTTTCACTCCATTCCCGTACCTCCCGGTGGGCATACCATTTGAGGGCCATGGAACACACTGCAAGGTCTTCCTCCATGATTAGTTGTTTAAGAGGGGGAACTGTCATTGGCACTGCCATTGACTTGCCATCTGCTACCATCACCTCAATAGTAGCTATAGGTTGCAACAGTTGCTGTACTGTTGTCAGATAACATGGATGTACTCACACAAACAACATTCCTAGTCCACACAATGATATTGCTATCTCTACAACTATAAAAAATAAATCTTCAAATTTCAGAAAGCAAAAGGCAAGCTCAGGATCCTTGTTGGCACAGAAATGTGTTTGCCACTTTGCCCACTACACCCACCAATGTTGTATCAAAACAGGGCAACATAGGTACTTTGTCTATACAATAAAAGTGTGTTTTTATTAAAACAGAAGGCAAAATAACAGTTCAGTGATCCAGACTCTTTTTAGTCTTAATAACACACAGACGCAGCAATCGCTCATAGTAGTTTAAATTTAGTCCCAAAATAAATTCAGTAGAACATCTGTAGAATGTCTTATGCTCCTACAGGATGTCTCTTCTGTTTCACAGCACACTTCCCAGAACCACTGTTCTAAGCACAAAACCATTCTTTTTATACATTATCTAACCAGTTAATTGCTTGTTACAGCACAATATAAAGGAACCTCTCTAATACAGAGACAGTTGTGTCTTTTCTAAAATAACATTTCATTTTCTGTATAGCAATCTTTACAACATTATGCCAGTATGCACCTATGTCAGAGCAGCTTGCAAAAACAGAACCTGTAGAAAGAAGGGAGTTAACACAGTAAAATGTCACAATTTTTAACGCATCATATCCTTGGCTTTAGGTGATTGACACCCTAATAGCATGAGCAAAAATAGGAACAAGGGTTGTGGGTGCATGTATTATAGTACTATTTACAGTATTATTTACATGACATCAGTTTTAAATTCTGCGGTGGTGCAGCAGTAGCGTTGTTGCCTCACAGCAAGAGGTTCTCCCGTTCGATTCTCGGCTGGAGTGTGGGGAGTGCCTTTGGTGTGGAGTCTGCATGTCCTCCCTGCAGTTGGGTGGGTGTTCAAAAGACATGTATAAATGGGCTTGCCTTCGTTGAAGGTTGAAAGTCAAGCTGGCACCTCGGCGTTCGTGAAAATCTACTGCCAATCATTAGCGGACCGGAGTTCCGCTGTGGCGACCCCTAACCGGGAAAATCCAAAAGACAACAACATTTAGATGACATCAGTTTTGATACCTGCTAGGGTGGGGACTTGCCACACTGTGCTACTAAAAAAAAAAAAAAAAAAAAATATATATATATATATATATATATATATATATATATATATATATATATATATATATATAGGGTGGGGGTTCTACTGAGTAACTGCCCAACAGGTAAGGGAAATAGCAAAAGAACCTGAGATGTTATAAAAAGTAGGACTGAACTGAAATCCTTGGAAGAGTAGCAGAAAACTGAGCACTCAACAAGGACAGTTTGAGATGAAAAATAAATATGAACAAACCCAAAAATAAAGGGAAGAAAAAAGGCTAAAAAATAAGGACATATTTTAAATATTGTCCTTGTAAACTTAGAACACTGCTAGAATAATAGTTTTAGCATTATCATTCATTTTCTGAAGGCTGTGAAATCTGAAACTCAAATGTCTGTCATTATTTAGTGATTTCAGTCCTCAGTGATTTGCCAGAAAACTACACATTTTTGAGTAACAGACAAAAAATATGAGGCAAAAATCTGGACATTCAGTAAAAATCTGCAGTCAAGCGGTATGTTCTTCCTATTGATTGTTAATTGAGATTTAACAGAATATTGGGAATGTTCTTCTGTTTAAGCCTCATTTAATTTTCTTTTCAAGCATAATTGTTTGTTGTGCTAGGATGGTATCTTTACATTTGGCCATTATTATTAGAAGTGAAATGTTAAATATAAATGATAAAGTATAAAATCAAATACATGTGTATGAGTATCACTGTTACATGACAGAAAAATAAAAAAAATGTTCCTAGAAATGTAGCAGCAGAATGTCTGTCGTTGAGTTGTATCAGAATTAGCAACAGCCTGGGAGCCAGTAGTACAGCTGAAAGGCAATAAGTTTTCACATCTACAGGACAGCTGCGCCCTCCTGGTGGGAGGTGGCAATAGCCATTCTTACCAAGAGGGGGGAGGGGCAATAACTACTAATATTAGCGCCATTTGTTGTTATCTGTACTGCATGATGACGTGTGAAGAGCATGAGAGAAGGCATTCTGAGCATGTTCCATTCCTCACAATAGAAACTAGGGATCAGATGGAAATGAAATCTAAGGCATTTTCATCTAGCAACCTTTGGCTGCACAAATTCCATATTACTTCCATTTTCAAGAACCAGCATTAGCTTCCGAAGACTCCATTTTGTGGAACAGTATGTCTATTTAGCTACTGGTAATGACTCAGTGAATGACAAACAGAGACAGGAAAGGTACAATATAGGTTAAGCTGGAACAGCTATAGGTGAGAACTCAGTGAAAATAGCTTATTTACAACAGGAGACAGATGTATGAGGGTAAACATGTAACTGGCAATGCCTAGATGTATGAGGGTAAACATGCAGTTGGCAATGCCTAGATGTATGAGGGTAAACATGTAATTGGCAATGCATGAACACTGTAAATGTATTGCCCCCCCCAGCTTCTGAGAAGTATGGCTGCTGCATGCAAATGAACGTGTTTATGGAGCTCATAATCAGTTCATGTGCTAAAAATATAGCATTCTAATGTAGTAGGAAAACCATATGGAATATAGGAATATTCATGTCCTGACTGCGTAAGTCTGTTAGATTTTTAGACTATCTGTTAAACTCTGTCCAAATTAAAAAAAAAGAATCTGCAATATGCCACACTCCATTACTCAGTAAGTTATTCCTATTTTCCACTTTCCATGGCAATCCTTAGAAGTCACCCTTTAATCATACTATACATTGGTGAAATGTGGGAAGAAGCAGGTATCCTGCCTTGGATCTCAGAAATACTGGTGGTATTTCTTTATATAGCATGCAGATATCATGAAAACTTGATGGTCTCACTGTACAGTGACAGCTTCTCCATAGTTAGTGTTGCATGCTGGTGTGGGGCATTCCTTTCTGGCATTGTAAAGTAGATGTTCTGTAACAGTTCTGATTCACTACAGTGATCTTCACTTCACTCCCTTACTTTATTATTGTATGTTACCTAAGCAGGCTTTCTTTTCCTTATTCTCCCTGCAGCCATAAAACTCATCGCTTTCTCCCCATTTTGCCCCCTGTTGTTTATTGACCATCTTCCCCCCTTCTGGCTGATAGGCCAATTAATTTCCCATTGCTGGAGTAAATGTCGACTGGAATGGGGGCCATCATTTAAACAACCATTAGGGGTGGGCTAAGGTTTTTGCTTGCACCGCCATCCCCCCATATGTACCAGCAAATTGCCAAGGAGGGGACATACAGTGGGCTGCAAAAAAGGGCATCCTCTCCCTTTCTCAGGGGCATTTTGTCTCAAATAGCATCCACCCCTCCTCCTGAAGCATGAGCAATGATTACCCTAATCTCCACCAGGGAAATTGAACTACCCATTTTGCCCCTAAGTGTGCACATTCTTCCCCACATCCCAGATGAAGCAAGTGGGCTTTGTTCCTTCATTCTTCCCTCTCCCTGCCTGGCGTCTGCAGTATCGAGTCTGCCAAACCAATGCCAATCCCCTGGGCTGCAGTCAGGGCTCCATCCTCTGCTCCACAGAGCCAGGCCCACTTAGTCTCATTATTTTTGTGTTACTTTCCAGTACCAAGCTGAGCTATTTTAACAGTTTCCTGTGAAGCATTACGATTTGCCTGGCCAGTATTATGCATTCTGTATTATGCCTTAACGTGGCCAGCCTACTGAGGTACTTTGTAGCTCTTCTGATGGCAGTTCCATATGTATGTGTATATGACATTTGTGTTATCAATGAGTGTCTTTCCATTGATCTCTGCTGAAAATATCCCAATTACCAAAATGATCATAATGTTTTGTCATGAGATATGATTGCTCTTCCGTTGGAGTCCTTTTGTTATGTGCACATCTTGTTTGCTATTTGTTGTCACCACTGCTTACTGCATGCTAAGTTCAGCAACCTTCAGTTTTGCTACTGCCTTTTGTGTGTTTTTGGTGAAAGTGAAGCATCAGATTTGTGTTCTGGTCTTTGTCATGCCATTAAGATATTACTGTGCAGTACTGCTTGTTTTCCCTGTATGCCGAAATGCACTGAAACAGATGAAAATAAATGCACATTACTGGTATGTTCTTTTTTCTGTGATAGTTACAGAATACTGAACTACCTAATGGTTAAAAGTGAAATTGTCAGATAGCAAACAAAAATAAAATGGTAAAATAATTAACTTATAAGGATGTAATCAACTTAAAGCACAAGCAAGCCACAACATTTTGCTTTGGTTCCAGTGCTTAATCTCCGCACTGTCATGAGATTACTTCTGTGTAGCACATACCAAATTAATTGGTAATCATGTCCACAGATAACAAAATGCTAAGTTAATACTCTTCTATGGGATGCACCAAGGAGAAAGGCTAAGTTTTCATGGGTTCTAAAACTGACTACTAGTGTTACAGGATCCATGAAACCAGGGCTTCTCTGAAACCATTTTAGAGCTGTGTACAACACCTAGTTTTGTGCTTATGTTTCTTGAACCACACTGATTCATTATCTTTGACTGTAGCTCATGATGATGTAAACAAGGCAGTGGCAGAAGGGGTCATATCATGCAAGGCACCTGGCATATTTCTCAAGCTTCCATCATGTGATGTGTGTCAAAATGTGTGACAGGTAAAGAAATCTGTGACACATGATTAACATAATAATGGAAGTATAGAACACAGTGGAACCAAATGCATTCATGTGCAGAATGTATCTCTAACATGCAGCATTCTAAATCGATATGAATTCTTACTTTAGAAATCCATATAGCAGTATGGAGTATTGTCTTTTTGTTATAATACCCAGGGGGTTCCAGAATGTGTGCCATACATCAAAGCGTGGCATTGGAGAGGTATGATATCTACTTTTGAATAGGCTGATCATCTTATTTACTGTGACTGTTACAACCTTAGTAGAAAACCCCCTGAAATATTAGGTTCTGAAACCAAAAACATTAAATTAGAAGAAAAAAATTCTGCCAAACAGTAGGAGTGCTGTGTTTACTGTTTGGTTTAAAGTAATGTGTACAAGTATATTTGCGTGTGTATGTGTGCTTGTGTCTAGGTTTGTGTTTGCATATGTGCATGATGTGCATGTATACACACACACATGGTATATATATATATATATATATATATATATATATATATATATATATATATATATATATATATATACACACATATGTATAAGTATATAAATATTTAGCTCACTAGTTTAACATATTTTTATATGTATATACATATTTAGCTCACTATTTTAACATAGTGCTACCTATGTTTACATGCATAGGTCCTGAGAGATAAAGCAGAGTTATCTGTAACAACAAAAACATGTTAAGTGGTTTTCCAGAGATATGTAGTGAAGTTCAAAATGTCTGGATAATTAAAGCAGATCCCTTTATAAGTTTAAAGACTGAAGAGAGCATCTCACTCCCCAAAATTAATTATAAGAGTCTTGTCTCCAAGGAGACTCACACAATGACACTTTAATTCTGAGCTGCAGAGAGGTCATCTTTCTCTGAAACTTGTTTATGATCCTTCCTTCTGGGTATTGTAGTTTGGCATAAAAGCTTCACTAGACTTAAGCATTCAATAGCCAGTTCTATTGCTCTCAAGGGGGTTTATAGCCTTTCTTGGCATAAGAATGACTAAAAATATCCAAACTACTGCCAACGTGACAAATAACCCAAGGCTATCACATTGTGCTTTAATAACAGCTCTGTTTGCTCTTAAATTTGCATTTTATAACCCAAAGCATATACATCAAAAAGAATTATATCTAACCCAGTTAAACAGTAATGACTGGATTATTTCCCTGGAAAAATAGCAAATGGATTTTTTTTTAAGAGAGAGAGAATGATATCTGGTGTTTTTGTTTTTTGCATTCTGTGATTGTTTCTTCCCCACTTTCACAATGCTTTATTTATTCATTCTCTGGTTTCAAAACAACAACAAATAATTTCTTCTATTACAAGGTTTCTGCCTTTTTTAAGCCAAACAAGAGACAATTATATTAAACAACATATTGTCAGGTACCAAAAATACGTGGAATGGTATGATAAGAGAGTGAGCCTCAAAGAATTCTACAAATAGGCACCTTAGAATTAATGTTGTACACAAAATGACAATTTTTTTTAAATATTGTTAGCTTTTCTAGCTTTCTTAGACTTTATAGTTATATTTATATTTATACTTGTGCATAAATGCCTTATGTCAGATATTCAGATATTCAAATGACTTCACCTTGATAGGATTGCTTGCTTTTTCTCAAGGAAGCAATAATATATAATTGGGTAACTCCAAAATAAAGAAATTAATAGATTACTGATAAAGCAATTAACATGCTTGCTTATCTGTCCACCCTTTTCAATCCCTGCTTGCAATGTTAAAAGAGCTGATGTTAATGTTATATGACTACTTAAAATATTTAGCTTTTTGTTTGTTTGTTTTTCTCAACGTTTTCCCTGACACTGCTTTTATTTAACAGGTCTTCAGCCACCGACAGAAATTAATTTACAATTTCATCTAACAAAAAGATCCCACTTTCTTGAGTTCTGACTGAGCCAGACATGATCCTAAAACATTCACATCAAAAGCTGATCTTCAGGTTTCTTATATTCTATGTGATGATGATTCTTTTTTTAATAATCTTTATTGAATTATCACATATGACAAAGGCAGTCATATATTTACAGTAAACTCTCAGTTAACTGGAACCCAAGCAACCAGCAAAAAAAAAAACAAAAAGAAAAAAAAAAAAACAAAGAAATATAGTACAATTTTCATGTGTTGCACTTTTTGTGCCCCCTGCAGAAACATACCTTATGTTTTTAGACTTTTAGAGTTTTAAAAAGGAAGATAGAAATAAATTCCCCCTCTCCCCAACCTAAGAACAAGTCAAACCAAACAAATAGTATAGGGTACAGAATTAGTCAGGCCTATTTTAATAGTAACTCTCAAGCAACCAGAAACTACAGTTATCTGATCTCTACCAATTCATGTGGGTGTTGGTTAACTCAGAGTTTACTGTATATAAATGAAAACAAACCATATTGGCATATTCTCATTTGCACACATTATATATCACATACTAACTCGTCTACAGAATAAATTTCACATCTTCATAAAACAACACCCATCCCTCCCTCTCTTCAAAAATAATTTGGATAAATGGATAGGGAACCATAAATCTACTCCTGGAGTACTGCCCAGATCCCTTATGGACATAGGCAGTCTGTAAAATGACACAGGGCTCCAACACCCAAAGATCCAGTACCCCAATACTACCCCATCCCATATCTGGGGAATTAAGATATAATACTGTCATATCCTGGGTATTATTGGCTAGGTTTGGAAAGGTTCTTGCACCATTAGCCTATTAATCACCTATGAACCTATATAATCTTCTGTGCAGTCATTGTCAAATCAGCATAGCTCACCCAATTCCTGCCTTCCCTTAAACCTCATTCTTCTTCCAAAATATTATTCTGCATTTATTGTTTCCATAATTCCCATGTTTTTTATGTAATTTGCTCTTAATCTTTTCTAAAGATCCCACTTCCAGTTCTTTTATCTCTGTTGCTATATTCACTACTTCAAATACAGTTGATTTAGACTTTGATTTCTATTTTCTAGTAGTTACTTTTATGGTAGCCATCATAATTAAACTTAGCAAGGCCTTAATATCTCTAGGCAATTCAGATCCTGTATCCCAGCTCAAAAAAAAAAAAATTTCTTTAGTTACACCAATTTGCTCACCAGTATTTCTGATAGAGTAGTTTGTATGTAATTTTTAAAGACTGTCAACTAATTACACTCCCAAAAAATATGTTCCCAATTATCTCTTCCACATTACACCTCCAACATTTGCAATCTACCTGAGGAAAATTATAAAATATTTAGCATTATCATTTACTGTAATTTCTTTGAAGCATGAATAATACAATATGCTCATATGAGTTGTTCATACATGTTTTGCACCTAGAGTTTATTTTCTGTTTAGCAGATAACTACTATGACATAATTTTATGCATATATATATATGTGTGTGTGTGTGTGTGTGTGTGTGTGTGTGTGTGTGTGTGTGTGTGTGTGTGTGTGTGTGTGTGTGTGTGTGTAGGTGGGTTTATCTTCATTAACTGAAAGACAACTTACCCGAATTCCATTTTACCAACACGACTTCAATGAAACCTTGAAAAAATGAAGTCATGAAGTACAGAAGTTCTTTCACCAGGAAACAAACCACTTGGCCACCAAGGTGAACTTTACCCTTTTCCCCAGGTAGTGCAAACTCAGAGTAGGTATATTTAGTTAGATGTGTGTGGGGCAAAGGCCCCCACTTGGTTGGGTTTAATTTTTGTGCATTTTATTTTTTTAGTCTGGTGGCTAAGTGGTTTGTTTCCCAGTGAAAGAACCTTGGTGTTCATGGTTTCAGAATTTTAAGGTTTCGTTGAAGTCGTCTCGGTGAAAACAGATTTGGGTAGGTGGTCTTTCGGTTAATGAACATATATATATATATATATATATATATATATATATATATATATATATATATAAAGAATATGACCAAACTGTGATGGTGTAAAGAGATATTTAATAACACTCACTTATTTTAAAACCAAAAAATAAAAATGTAAAAGATGAGCGCTTTTGTACCAATCTAGGTACTTCATCAGATCTAAAATAAATGACTATAGCTCATTATGTGAATTTGTTGAGTATCTCAATGCTAGTACAAATTTTTTGAAATTTACTTTTAACTCTTCAAGTGAGGCCGTCTCTTTCTTGGATGTACAAGTCTTACTGACCCCTGATGGGATAGAAACAAAGATGTATAGTAAACCTTGCGGAACCAATAACATAGTACATGCCAAGAGCATGTACCCAAGATTTGTAAAAAATGTACTTAAGGGGTAGTTTTATAGGTCTGCTAGGCTGCATACAAAAGATTATGAGATGTATGAATCTTTTGAAATGATATCGTGTGATTTGAAAAATAGGGGCTATAAACAAGATGATATATCTGAAGTACAAAATGAGGTTGTCTCATATCGAGATACCTGCTCTAAATCTTATCTGAGCTCTGTTATTGAATTTGTTAGTAATAAGACTACGAATCCCTTGAGCATGACAAGAATGTGTCTCACTTTTTCTAGTGATTCATCTGATATCTTTGATGTTATCAAAAAACATTGGAAGATATTACAATCTGGCATGAAATGCAGAGAAGTGTTAGGTGAATTACCACAATCTACATTTAAGAATCAAAAATCTATAAAAAGAATGCTATGTTATAAACCAACTAGGAAAAGAGTCCATAGTTTGGGTACTGACAGGCTAGGAACTTTTTCTTGTCATCACTGTAAAATGTGTGTATATATTAACAATGATGATATGTTTGTACATCCAGTGACAGGACGTGTCTTTGAGTTAAAGGTTTGTGCTGACTGTAACACCTGTAATATAGTGTATTTAGCCTCATGGGAATTGCGTAAAATGTTTTATGTGGGAAAAACAAATATATGTTTGAGGGATTGGATACGTGAACATTTGTATAGCATACACAGAAATTATAACAAAAATGCCCTTGCCAAGCATGTTGCTTCAGCAGGGAATGATCATTATTTTAAATTTCTTGTTTTAGAGACAGGTCAGTTAAATGCTAGATGCGGGTATATAATTACAAAAACTGAATGTTTAGAAATAAAGTGGATGTTACTTTTACAAGCTACAGGCAGTAAGGGGTTAAATTAATTTATTCCTCTGAGACCTATTTTAAAGTCGCATGATCTACAACACTAATTGTTTGATGCTATTTAAGCTTGTGAGTGCTATTTTATTTTAGATCTGATGAAGTACCCAGACTGGTACGAAAGTGCTCATCTTTTACAATTTTACTTTTTGTTTTTAAAATAAGTGAGTGTTATTTATTAAATATCGCTTTGCACCATCCCAGTTTGGTCATATTCTTTATTTTTTGTTATATTTCCTGCAACCAAATTGTGCTCCATTGTTTCTGTTTTTGCCAATATATATATCTATCTATATATATATATATATATATATATATATATATATATATATATATATATATACATGCCAGATTTCATTGCATTGGTTTATTCTCCCCTAGCCCCTCCCCCTCTCAAGACCTGGAACTGGGTAATTGGGTAACATCATTTTTAAAGGTCCTGGCCACCATTTTTGTTTCCCACTGCAGCAGCTTGGTTCCCTGGAGTATGTCCCACTAGTAGCAAGTGTAATTCTCAATGTAATTTGGCTGAATTTACTTTCTTTTTAAACTGCTGCATTTTATATTTATACTATATATATATATATATATATATATATATATATATATATATATATATATATATATATATATATGGATTCACTTTATATCTCGAAATACTGAAATATCGAATTTCAGTATCTCGAGACCATGAAACCGAAGCCACAAAACACTGAAACAACAAAACCCCAAAACCACAAAATTCAAAACACCAAACAAACTGCACACACTACACCATACATACGCCACAACACCCACATCACAACATAAGCAAACAAAACTACACACATACACAACTCATACACACATAAGCCCCCATACCCCCCCTACTTATATACTAACTCCGAGATCGCATAAACAGTAAACAAAAGCAAACTCACACATGCACATTCTCCAGTCCCTCACACACACATCAAACATATCAGCACACTCACATACACTCTAACTCCCACTCAAAACCCTTACAAAACACTCACTTACCTGACATAACACCTAGATCCTGACACGCCACCACACACCATCAACACACAATCCCGGACAATACGTAGTGTAAGGTCATAACCGCAAATTCAAGATATTCGAATTCGCGATTATGAACTTTCGCTATTGTAAACATTCGGCTTTATAGTCTCGAGATGCTGAAATTCAACATTTCAGTATTTCAAGATTATAAAGCACTCCCATATATATGTGTGTGTATATATATATATATATATATATATATATATATATATATATATATATATATATATATACACACATACACACACACACACACACATATATATATATATATATATATATATTTATATATACTTTATTTTTAAACTGCTGCATTGTATATTTTTAAAAAAATAATACCACTCCTAAAATGTTGAATACTGAACTAATGTATTTCAGGAGAACGTATTTGCAGTTGGTAGCTTTTTTGTTTTTGTCAGCGTGTGGTGTTTTTTTTTCCCTTAAGTATTGACTCAGGAATTGAGCTGACATACAGTGAGATAGATACATTACAAATGGATTAGGATATACATTTAGAAATATTGTGAGAGAGAAACTTTTTTTTCTTGTTTCTGTACCAATAAGAATCTAAACACGAAAACACGAAAAACACACTGTGAACCAAGTAAGGAAGACTCTAAACACGGATTGAAAAGTGAATACTGTAATTGCCTTGTTGGTCTAAGGCTCTTACGAATGACCTTGCTACTTATAGCGTAACTTATCTTCTCAGTGCAGGTTTACCTGTATTATCTGGAATATATTTCATACTGTTATGTCTTAAAACATGCAAGTAAGTATTTTGAGTTTCCACTACTGTTACATACAATTCCAAAATGGACCAATTAACTCGTGGTTTCACTGTATATTAATATTAGATACCAAGATAGGATATTGTTAGGGGGCTTAAAGCTGATTGATTATGGTTAAGTTACAATCAGTGCACAATTTAGAGAAATATATTACTGAGCTCTCCTTATGCTTTATTTTCTCTTTGTTTTAGTTTGTAGTGGATCCTGACTTACTCTCAGCCCCCTCCTCTGTGTGAGCACAGATATTATTATTCCCCTTCCAAGTCTCACTCTTGTTAAAGGATTCCAAGAATGGAAACTACACAACATAAAGTGTTGGTGATCAATGTAGGTGCCTAAAAGAGTATTGCTGCAGCTACCCTCTTATAGTAGTGGTATTCATTCTCTGTAAGTGGGCATAATACCAGGGCCGATGGCTGCAAGCCACTTCCAAATATTCTCCCTCCATCAGCATTAATTAGAATAAATGCATTTGTTTGTGTGATAAAGACTAGAGAACATAGTGTAGATAATAAAGATGCTGTGCCTGTAACCTGTAAAAAAGAGCGACATCAATGATAGATTTTATTGTCTCTGTCTAGAAAGGCACAGTTAACAGCATTTAATAAATCTACAGATTATTCAAATCTTTCTAGAAAAGAGTGTTGTAAAAAACACAGTTTTGAATACCGACAGGTAACCCACACCAAACAAAGAACTCTGAATGACTGATTGTTTTTCTTTCCAAAATCATTTCGTACTCCAGGGGCTACCCACTCTGCTCCACCTCTCTATGCTTGGGCTCACTACTCTCCCCTACCCTACCCTACCCTATCCAGTTTCCCATCCCCCCATTACATGTGGATTTATTCCAAACAAGCCACACCCTTAAAATCAATTATCCAATCACATTCCAACCAGCACTCCATCCCTCTATCTAATATCCGTGCCCCACCCAATTAAGTTAAACCCTTACCTACTAAGACCAAACAATAACTTCAATTAATAGCAAAATCAAAACCCCCTAAGTAAAATCTACCCTCACAATAACCTCCTATTACCTTTTCACCCTTATAACCAATCCACCACACCCCCTTCCACTACAAATCACTGTACATACGGCTCATCCACAACAATCATAGAAAATTATGGTAACCTTGCAGTGCTCTATTTTCCTAATGCTAGCGATCTTAATACAACTAAGCTCTTATCACTATGAGCTTAAATATTATACACAGTCAGAAACCCCCCTTGTCCCAATTAGTCACAATCAAAACCGTCTGTTTTCAAGATATCCCCTAATTTATACAATTACTTAAATACAGACCTCACTCCATTTAGGGTACTCCCTCAACAACTTTACTCACATATATCCATGAAATATGACAAATTTCTAACCAAATCCTCAAAACAATCCTACACTTAGTATCTCAACTTATTCTTAGTGGAGATATTCACCCAAATCCTGGCCCAGTGTCTAACTTATGATTCTTCACCATTCAACAACTGAATCTACTAAACCTCCCCAGAAAATAATCTGGCTGACTAATACTTAACATAAACCTATGAAACATACTCAACAAAATCCAAGAACTCCATGCTACTCCATCACTTTACTCTCCAGACATAGTTCTAATTACAGAGACCTGGCTTAAAGCAGATATCAACAACAATGAAATACTCCCCCTGGGTACAACATCTATAGACATGATAGAAAAAATAAAAGAAGTGTTGGTATTGCCCTACAATCCAAAATAGCCTTACACTCAAAATTATTGACCATCCCCCTCCTGCTTTCAACAATGCAGAAACCCTATCAACTCAAAGAAATATACAAACATAATCACAGCCTATATTCCCCCACCCCCGGCAACAATAGTAATACATTAGAATCTATCTTACACTGAATAGAAAAGACCCTCCCCTAGTAAACAATCATAACTGGAGATTTTAATATCGACTGGTCCTTCTGTAACTCATCACTCCTTATCAAGCACATCAACCTCCATGGCTTCACCCAGATAATTCAAGCCACAACTAGAAAAGATAAAGTTACAAAAAAAGGAGTCCATCTTCAGTTGAATCCTTCCCATCTGAACTATACAATCCCACCATTCTGGATGCCTCCCAGACTCTCTTAGTGATCACCTCCCCACCTTCATTCTCTGACACCAAATAAATCCAGTAAAAGTCACCTCTTTACAACAAATCCGCTACACAAAAAACTTCAACTCCCAGGTCTTTATGTCTACACTCAAACTATGTGACTGGGAACCTCTCAAAACTGTCCCCCTAGATAAAGCAGTAGAACACTTTAACAATACCTTTTAAAACATTGTAAATAAATTAGCCCCACCTAGAACTGTCAGAATTAAATCCAACACTGCTCCTTGGCTTACCAAAGAGACAAGATCACTTTTAAAAGAAAGAAATAAAGATTGGGAAATATGACTCCACAATAAAATGGCAACTAACTGAGAAAAATATCTTGAACTAAGAAATAAAACCAAAAAGCAAACCAGACTTGATAAAAAACACACTATACTGACATTCATTCTAAACACAAAAATAATCCACACAAGTTCTGGTCTGCCATTAATAAAATTCTGCAACTAGGCAAAAATGGTATACCCTCCCCATCAATCAGTAACTCTACTGATAATATCGCTATTCAGTTTAACAAATACTTTACTGAATCTATTCTAGCCTTCACAAGCAATAACTGCCCCCTCATCCTCTCCCATCCTCATATCCTCACCTCAGAATAACAAATACTTTTCCCTACAACCAGTCCCAACAAAAACTATAAAAATACTTAAATAAACTCAAACTCACAGCCCTTGCAGCAGATAAACTTCCTTCTGAATTTCTTAAAATTGCAGCTGAATCCATATCATAACCATTATCTATACTAATCAATCAATCCATCTCTGAAAACCACATTCCTGCCCTCTGGAAAATATCTTATATAGTTCCACTCCACAAAGGAGGGAACTGTACTGAACTTTCAAACTACCAACCTATTGCCATCTTGGCACTGTTACCAAAAGTACTGGAAAGATGCATACACTCCCAGATTCTAAACTATCTCCTAGAGAGCAAACTTCTTGCCAATACGCAACATGAATTCTGCCCTAATCACAGTACTGCCTTAGCCCTTTTCAGCTTTACTAATAACATTAATCAGCATAGAAATGAATGCTACCTAGTTTCTTCCATTTTTCAGGATCTCTCCAAAGCAGTTAATACTATTTCATATAACAAACTTCTATCTTCACTTTTTGAACTAAACCTAAGACACTCCACACTTAGTTGGTTTCAGAACTATTTATCAGGCTGCAGTCAGGCAGTTAAATGGCAAAACAAACTATCTCCCCTCCTTTCTGTTACCTTAGGGGTCACACAATGATCTATACTTGGCCCGCTTTTGTTTACCATAGTCACCAACAATCTACATACAGCCACCCTTCATGCTACCTTAGTACAATATGCGGATGACTCTACCCTCATTTGTTGAGCCCCCATCACTCCAGCAACATCAAAAAATTACACAGGAATCCTTCACTTCAGTGGAATCCTGACTATGTAATGCACAGCTCATACATAACCCAAGCAAGACTAAGCTAATACTGTTTATTTTTCAAAATCCACTGATCCCCCCCATTCTTAATCACATCAAGTAACAATACCCATATTACAGCTGTCACCCAAACCAAACTTCTAGGTGTCACCACAGACCAAAACATGAAGTTGAACTTGCACATTTCCCAAACAATAAAAAAGTAAATAAAACACTCAGAACCCTTTACAGATGTAAAAAATACATTACCAACAATACTAAGAGTATTATTGCTAGAACCCATCTAGTCTCCACCCTACTGTCTGCATTCCCAATATTTACCAACCTCAACAAATCAGACTTAACTAAACTAAACACTTGTTATAACAAAACAGCAAAATTCGCAACTGATTCATCACTGCCAAGCCCTTAAACAACTATCCTGGTTAGAACTACCCAATCTCCTCACCTTTTACCAGCTTACAATTGCCCATCAGAAACTTTACCATCTGGAAAAAACCCCCCAGCCCTACAAGATATATTAAGCCACTATTCAAACAATTGTTTACTAAGATCCAGCAACAAATAACTAATTAACATTAACAGAAGTTGGAACAGTGCTGGTGACTCCCTGTATTCCAACTACATTGCAAAAATCTGGAACAGTGTGCCTCTTAATATCAGGTCCACAACCAACAAAATCATCTTTAAAAAAACTTCTCAAATCCCATCTAAGTAGTGCACGAATCTGTACATGTTCTGAGTCAAGCTAAATAACCTAACACAACAACCTAGTTCAGAGGGTGACATCCTGCATCTGCTAATATGACACATAACTCTAACCTAAGCCAGTCTAATCTGATCAACACCTTAACCCATTCCATTGAACCAGTGTTATTATGTTGTTACTACCCCACTGTGTCACTGCTCTTCTCTCTATGTCCTTTTCAGGAAATGCTATTCCAATTACATGCATTTAAAAATTTCTTATGTGCTGGATGAAGTTGAGGTGTTACAGACAAATGACAATTTCTATTGTGTTTGTATCATTTCTAAGCTCTCATGTATGCTGAATTGCTGTAATGATTATCTCTACAGGTACCTTTATTGTACCTCATTGATTTTGAAATGTCTTAGGTATACGCTGTCTAGATCATTATTACGTTACTGATTTTATATACTATTAGTAGCCACACTGAACTGTCTTGAATGCCATTGATATTATTACTGTTATTCCTATGTATATTGACCTATATACTGTTATATACTGTTATTAGTTATACTGGAACTTTTCTCCCCGGGCGTCCGCTGAAAATGGACAAAACTGTCCATTCGGACTTTCCTGGTAAACAAATGTCAAACAAATAAATAAATACATATGTATACATATATAAACAAACCTGTCAATGTGTTAACCTTTTAATAGACAAGAAGGTCAACTAAGAAAACTAAAAACTTTTGCAAATTTTGAGCAATACTTGTAACAGGACATCCAAGTTTTCCTCAGAAGAGCAAATGTGTGTGAAATATTAGTCTAGTGGTCAAAAGACACCACTAAGTAATACGAACAAAGAAGTGGTGGAAGTTCTTGTAGGACACTCAAAACTTTCTTTGAAATAAAGGGTTCTGAAAATGAAGGTGCTATTATGATAATTCCTGCTAAGGACAGGACTCGCATAATAATGGCCCATGGGTCTCTATGTAGTAGATTTGATTTGTCTATCTCTTAATTCATGTTTATTAAATGGGTGCACTCACTAGTTTCTTAAGGTCTTTTCTTAAAGTCATTTTGCATGCATGGTCAAAGAGATCATTTGAGTTTAGGGAAGTAAGGCAGAAAAAATATGTAAAGTGTTTCTCTATTCCCTAACTAACTTTGTGAATTTGAGAAGCAAGGCATGCTGTAGAATGTTCTGGAACTCAAACACATGTTCCTGATAAACATTTCAGTTAGTGAAATGTGCTCCTCCTTAGCCTATGTTTCTAGTGTTGTTCTCAGTCACATCATTTACAACAAGCAGTACACGTGCTCATTTATTGCAAAGAATCTGAAAGAGATGATAACCCTTTCATTGAATTTTGTTGTGCATTTCCCATCTTGGTCTACACTTGTCACTATAACACTTGGAGTCCACAACTCCTTCGCTTTAGTTAGTATGCAAGTAAGCACTTAGCTAGTCATCACTACAGGTAATATAAAGCAACATGCCCTCACTGATTAATAGGTAAATGACTTACATAAGCAGATCCATCTACCCTCATTGCTCTATTCACCTGTCACCAAATATCATCATGTATTGACACTGGAGATGCCCAGTCCCTTAGGATCTACTCCCAACATTGCAATATTGATATGTGTCAAATTAACCAGTGCTTTATATCTGAAACAAAGAATGTAATCTTTAAAATATGTTTAAATGTAGCCACTCACACCAACATAAAGCCAGTGCAAAGTCTTCCATTTGGAGACTCTGCTGGCTATTCGGGTCTATATTATATGCGCGAACACTTAGGTTGTCGAATACAACATGATCGACACCTATTCAGCAAATGCACAAGTCAGCGAAACCTCACAACGCAGAAAAACACATCACCAAATACTTTTACTTGGCCAACACTGTTCCACCCACTAACGAAAACAAAACACACTTCCCACTACACCGCTCGCTACATACTGCCCACCCAAACAAAATAAATAAACCACATACATACACTAACCTAAACCCTACTTCTAAACCTATACTAACCCTTGCATACATTACTTTCTATGCACTTACCTTAACCCGCACCCTAACCTTAAAAAGCTATACCCAAACAAAATAAATAATCCACACATATACACTTAACCAAACCCTACTTCTAACCCTTGCATGCATTATTATATATGCACTTACCTTAACCCGCACCCTAACCCTAAGGTCCGTAACTATTGCACACTTACCTTACGGAGCTACACCGCAGAAGGGCCAACTATGTCAAATCGGGATTTCAAATTTTCCGGTTTTCAGCATTCACTGTACTCACGGTTCACTTATTAGGTGTCGATCATGCCATATTCGACAACCTAAGCATTCGCGCTTACGATATGGACCTGGCTATTCTTATCTACCTTCCATGCGTAGTTTGTTCTAGTTAATAACTAGATATGATTTTAATAAATATTCCCTGCTTGTCTGCCATCTCAAAACCACATAAAATATGGCCATGGAAGTTTCCAGCTTTCTAATTGAAGCTTTCAAGTAAAACACTAAAATATTCTCTCTCAACTGAAGAAGTGCAGAAAAAATATTTTCCTTATTTTTTTCACATAAAATGAGGAGAGCATCACTCCCTACCTGAAATACCCAGTATGGGTCCATCATTTTGTTCTTTCCTCAGTCACAACATTCATGGCAGGAAGAACCATTTTGTTTTCTAAAGGGCTAAGAATTTGTTAGTGCTTGGTTCTGATATGGGAAAAATTAAACATTTCTATGACATTTTAAATCTTAAAACATTTTGTTTGTATTAATAGCTGTTAGTTTTACAGTTCCAGCTTTAATTCTCAGTGTAAGACTATAAGAGGATCATGTTGAAAACTAGAGGTGAAAAGGATAAAAATCACACAGATTATGAGCTTTCATTTTATCTTACAAATGTAGCTATGCAATGCTAGCATTCTTTTAATACATACTCCATTTTATTTAAGTCTGTATAGCATAGTAAAGGTACAAATATGTGCATCCAGTTTCACACGAAGTTTAGACTTTAACAATAACCAAAACAAAAACATAATTTGACTATTCGATCTTCATTGCAGTTTTAGACATTGTCAAAGAAATAAATATAAAAAAACGAACACTGGAAGCACCGAGAACAAATAAAAAGCGTAATTTAATAGTAATAAGGTAAGCGCTTTCACGATAACAGAATCGCTTCATCAGACCATAAAACAATGAAAACACTCTCACTAATATAAAAATTCAAGCCAATCAGAAAGCATCAAACCAAACTCACCCACACAGAGCAATTAAAACAATTATAACAGCAAATCAGTCATATCTCAAGACAGAACCAAATATTAATATATGCTTCATAATATACATACAAAGTGTCCCACAAAAACTACTTTTTCCTCAACCCCCAATATTTTAATACAGATTTCAAAGAAACATGTTCATTAAGCCCAGAACCCCTTTCAGATCTCATCCTCAGAATCCCCTCTAATTCAGTTGTCTCAATTCTATTCCTTAAGTCACCTAGCCTAGGACTCATATAAACCCTATCAGTAACACAAAATCTTAACTCATGAGAAATTCCTTTCTCAAAAACATGCTTATCAAGAGCATTACACATATACTGAGTCCTAATACAATATATATGTTCCCTTATGCGTACTTTAAGACTGCGATTGGTCTTCCAAATGTAAAAGGGTGAACAAACAATGCAGTGGGCTAAGTATATTATATCCCTAGTCCTACAATAAGCTCTAACCTTGAAGCCAAACCTAATACCAGTGTCTGGATTTGTAAAAAAATTCCTACTGTCAATATAAATGCAAAATCGATACCTATTGTATGGAAAAGTACCTAAGGTCTCATTAATTAATCTAGGTTTCTTAAATCTATCAGGGTAGCATGGCATCCTTTTTAGACATGTCTTATTCTTAAAAACAAAGCCTGTAATTGCCAGGATCAGTAGAGGGATGCATTTATGCAAGGGTGCCACAATACATGTTCCCCATACATCAGGGATGTAACCAATGGGGACACTCAGCCTGAAGAAATGATGGAAAACATTTTACTAGACAGGCGATCACACTTCTCAGAAAACATACAGGGATGTTGTCAGGACTCATAGAACTGATACTTCTTATTTTTTAAGTACTTAGTAGTATTTTTTAAAAGTGCCAAAAAGACTTGGTCTAAAGCAATTTCAGAATGGGAGGTGTGAGCGGATGGTGGGAGCAGATGGAAGGGTGAGGAGCATGAAATCAGAAGAGATTTTGTCCACAATAATATTAACAATGTCTTTGGAGTTAGAGAAGGTGATAAGACTAGAAATAAGTTCAGTACAGATTTATTGGTTACTTCTAAGTTTCTTCTCACTTTGTCCTCCGTTTGTACTAACTTTGAAATAAACATGACCAATATCATCTGTGAATTGTTAACTTGCTGATTCTTCACCTTGGTCTACTATTGCAATGGCATAATAGTGTCTATTTGGTTGTAAAGTAGTAATATCCACACTGGTATTACTCATACCTGTTTTGTAAGAATTTCAACAATTTACTGTTCATCTTCTGCAATTCGAGTAAATGGTCCCTAATAACAACTTCACTGTCACAACAAAGGCAGTAGTACTCGGTGCCTCCTCTATTCTGATGGCATACATATTTGTATCTTGTTTTAATTTCTCCAGGTCTTTTGGTTTTTCTAATACAATGACAGGAATGGACCCATTTCTAAGTCAAGGTCTGATTAGAGCAATGTGCCCAGAACTGCCTCCTTCTGTAGTTCATACAGAGTTACATGTATTGGTAGCATATCTAAATATGACTGTAGATTATTTTTTATTAGACCCATTGCTCCCACTATTACAATTGGAATTGTCTGAGTATCTTTCTTCCAGATTTCTCTTGTTTCTGCCCACAAATCCTGATATTTTTTGACTTTGTAAATCTGTGTACTTCAGGCACTAATCTCTGCAATTTCAATAACCAGTGCTACTTTTGTCTTTTTTTCCAGGGGCCAGTATATCGGGTTTTCTCACATCTGTTTTTAGAACTGTGGTAATGGTTGATTCCATGTGATATACACTTCATCGTCCTTTATAATGCTTTATTATTCATGTTCCCATTGCTTTTCAGCTGCTTCTATATTGTAGTCTTTGCACAATCCCCAGTGCAACAGTCTTGGCACATTATCATGTCTTTTAGTATATAGGCGCTCTGCCATGAGTGTATCACACCCATTAACTAGATGTGTGAGTGTTTCCAGTTCTTCTTTTACAAAACCTGCATTTGTCTGTTTCTCCCACCTTTTCAATAGAGTTTGTAAATTAACATATAAATAGTCCACTATCGTGGGTTGCCACTGTTAACCTTTAATCCTTTGGTTTTGATTCACCTCTCCTTAACCATTCCTGCTTTAAATTTTGGTTAACATGAGGTTGTTCCAGGAGATCTCCGTACTTGCCACTATATTTATGTAGTTTCCATCTTTCTTTCCTTTCATTTAGTCCTTCTCCTTATATCCTTTAGGTTTACTATCATTTTATTGAAGTGAACTTGGTCAAATGATCATATCATCGACTCACGTCTGTGAAAAATTACATTGCTGAATTCCGATATTGCTGAAATACATTCCAAATCTGACCTAGGAACAAGCGTTAACATGGGTCGAGATAGGGGTGAGATTTCTACTTCGGCAATATGGGAGTTCGACATTTATAACGGTCGAGTTTTGGACTTCGTGCAAAGTGGATTTGACCAAGTCCACTTGAATAAAATGATAGTAAACCTATTCTTTATTATATTCTTTAGCACATTCTGTTACTGTCTGCTTTTATTCGTCTTCTGGCTTGATTTTCATTCCCATGTGACACTGAAATGTTTGTCATCTTAGAATTCTTCTCTTCATGTTTTAAATTATTCACTATGTTTGGATCTGATGAGGTCAGCAGATAAGTATGCAGGCCCGTGATTGCAGATCTATACATGTAATCATTTTCAAGGAGGCCCATACCACCATTAGAATCAGGAAACTATAATCTTGGAATACAATGATTTGTATGTTATATCATTTGATAAGTGTGAAGCATTTTTCTTGTTTTCATGTCCAATCAATCCAGAAATATTTGGGGCCTGCTGATCACCCCAAAACCGTAAGTTAAAACAGGAAGAACAAATTGATTTATAGCTTGGACTTTATTCTTAGATGTCAAGGCAGTTTTCAATATCAGTTTTAGTATTTTGAAGTATTCCTTACTTAGCTTTATTCTTATTTGTTTATGTTTTATTTTGATCCTTCATCTATTTCCAAATATTTATACACTCTCTCCTGTTCAGGTTCCTTTATATCACATTCTTGTCCCAGGCTGATATTTTCTTGGTGCTGCAGCTGTCCTTTTTTTAAAAGTAACTTTTGTACATTCATTAATGCCAAATGCCATTCTTATATCATCTGAAAAAGTTTTAACCATTAGTAGTTGTGCTTTCAATTCTTCATCTGCATCTGATAAGCAATACAGTTTTAAGTAATCCATAAGCAAGGTTGTTGGGAGCCAATTTGTAACCATAGCCTAATCCCTTAAATAATCAGTTTAGTGGGTTAAAGGGAAGGCATAACAGCAGCACTGACAAAGAATCACCCTGGACTATCCCTCTATAAGTTTGTATTCCTGGGATAATAATTTGCCCTTTATCATGACTTAACTGCAAAGTGGTTTGCCACTTTTTCAATGTCACTGTAATGTAATTAATCAATGTAGGATATATTTTCTACATCTGTAAACATTCTTTTTTGTAATCTATCCATGCCATACTTAAATTCTTCCACTTTTTACAATTCTCTGTTACGGCTTTATTTAGTAACAAATCCATGCAACTTTCTTTTGTTACCTTTTTGTTCTATTGCCATAGCTGAGTTTTTTCCCTAAATGACTATAAAATTTGTCTGCATCAATTCCAGTGCATAGTTTGCATAGTGTTAGAAGGCAAGTTATCAGTTTATAGTTTTTAGGGTGCCTTGCAGTTTCACACTTAAGGAGGAGTATCATTTTTCTGGTTGTTAAACTAATTGCTATTAATTCAGAATGCACATATAAGTCATTCTTACTCTGTGCTAAATCTTTGAGTAAAGATGATAATGCTTTTAGCCAGAAGTTAAGTGCTGTGCTTGAGCCTGGGGTTTTCCACTTAGGAGCTTTTCTTAAATTTGTCTCAGTTTCTCTTGCTATTATGTCATCTCATTCCATATCCTCTACATTACAGCTCCTTACTGTTTCTTTTAATTCTTCTGTCCATTCAGTATCTTTGTTGTAGTCAACAGGGTCTTCCTAAATATTTCTCCAAAATTTGCTTGTTTCTTCTTTTTTGGTCGTGTTTTTATTCCTTTTGCTTTGTTTCCCAATTCTCTATAGAATCTTTTTGGGTCATCAGTGAATTGCTTATTGTGTACTTTTCCTTTATATTTTTCTCAAAACTTTCTGTGCAATATTATAAGAAAAACCTTGGTCTGTTTTGCTAATGTGTGTTGCTTTTACAACATCTACCCTTTTAAGCATTTTGATGACCTGTTCTGTTTTTTACATTCTTCTAGCAGTGATATTTCTTGTTTTATTTGCTCTATAGTTTTTTTTCTATTTGATATTTCAAGGGTGGCATTTTACTTCTTTCCTTCCTCTCGTTTGTTGCTCTACATTTTTGTGGCAGCATTTTATCCATTATTAGTTTAACTGCACAGTAATAGAGGCAGTGGTGGTGTAGCTGTTAGCACTGTTGCCTCACAGGAAGAGGGTCTCTGGTTCAATTTTTGGCTGGTGTGCCTTCTGTGCGGAGTCTGCATGTCCTCCCTGTAATCGAGTGAATTTAAAGACATGCAGGTAGGTGTGAGCGTGTGTGGGTGTGCCTTCTTTGAAGGTTGAGTGCCGGGCTGGCAACTCAACACCATAAAAATTCACTGCCAATCATTAGCGGACGGAAGTTCTGCTGTGGCGACCCCTAACCGGGAAAAAGATGAAAGAAAGACAGTTTAACTGCACAGTAATGTATTCTATTTGTTATATCACATGCATTTCACTTAACAGTCCTGGTTACTGCATTCATCAGTTTTACCAATCTTCTCACATTTGGGGTCTTACTCTCTGTAATCTATTTCTTTCATCTGTCTTAATATATCTACCCATTTCTATTATATTAACCAGGTTTTCCTGTAAATCATTTTCTTCTGGATTAAGTAGATTTTTTGCTCTCAGTTTCCTATGAGTAACCTACAGAAAGTTCCAGAAAATCGTCCTGTGACATATTCTCTTCAGATGCACCCTGGTTCATTACTGATCCCTCATATGGGAATAATGGCCCATCAATTTGCAGCATTACCTGTGTCAGCGTTGCCACTGTTTACTGCCCCTTCCCTTATCATGCAGCTTCAACTGGACTTTCATACTGGTCTCCTATAGAAAGTTCCAGAGCATCTTCATGTTGGAAATTTTCTTTAGATGCCTCCTGTTCTGCCTGTTGCCCTCTAATCTGGGGACCTATAATTCAAGCATGCTGCGACACTGCATGTGCTGGATTCTGCCCACTAAATCCTTCACTTTGCATATATCTGTTTGTTTAACTTCTGCCTTACTAATCCTCTTTAGTATATTCCCCTTTGTTTTCTTATTGTTTTGTACTGGGAAATTTTCCATATCTGGGTGTCTTTGTCTGTATTTCTCTTCATGGAGCTGCTGTTTTGTATTGATTAGTTTGGCTTTCATGTTTTCATAAATATTGCAGGTTTATATTGAATGTTCGAACATTCAAAATATTGAGTGTCATATGGTTGACACCATATGATCAGATTTTTGAATGTTCGAACGTTGTAATGGAGATCTCTGTACAGCGCAGAATGGGAGGATTTCTTTTTACTGCACTGTAGTGCGATCTCAGAGTTGGTATATTTAAAGAGCAGGAGAGTGAGGGGTGCAGCCCCCCACATGTGGGGTGCAGGGGGGCTTGTCCCCCTGCTTAAAACATTCAGGTAGGTGTTTTGTGTAGTTTATTTTTTTTAATTAGATATTCGAACTTTTGAAAGTTTGATCATATGGTGTTGACTATATTAGAGTCGATCTTTCAAAAGTTCAATTATCTAATGTAGACCCAATATTCCACCATACCAGATCTCTTCTTTCACATTTTCATGTTTCTTTTTTTATATCTTTTGAAAATCTGTGAGTTTTGTTCTTTATATTTCCATACTTTTTTGTTGTTTCTTTTTCTAGGTGGCTCAAAATTCCTTCATCCATGTAATGTTTTTCATAAATCTGCTGTTTTAATGTATACAGTTTTTTATTTGAAGCATTTGACAGATTTATCTTGTGGGCTACTTCCTCTTTCTATAGTGTGTGTGTATGTGTGTGTGTGTGTGTGTGTGTGTGTGTGTGTGTGTGTGTGTGTGTGTGTGTGTATGCGTGTGTGTGTGTGTATGTGTATGGGAGGAGGGGCCATCTTCCTCCTGAGCCTAACCTAACCTTGTTGTAGGAATGCGTCTGTATTCTGAGGATTCTACACTGCCTTTTTTCTATTCCTGGTACCAGTGTGTTCCACAGGACTGGGCACTTTGTATCTTGGGAAATGTGTATCCAGCTGTCTTTTTTTATTTTTTAACTTATCATTGTCCATGCTATATAAAATACGACCTACATATCAGTGTTGCCTTGGTGCGACTTTGTAAAAACACGATTCACCACATGAAGGCCCTCTCCAAGACTTGAGGAGGAATTTGTTTCCAACAGTGCTACTTCTTTTCTTGCTGATTTCATCTCTACATTCAGACTCCATCTTCTATATGAACAAAGACATGTACAAAATCTTAAATGTTCATATGACAAGTCTCCAAACATTCCATTTCCAATAATTTACTATGTTCATACAACTTCTTCTTATTCTTAATTATACTTTAAGCATATTCTGTGGAAAAAAATGACTTTTTAAAACAGTTTTGCCCACTCCCCACCATTACATACCTTGTAGAAGATCATCGACTGCTTTCCTTCCAGTTCTTCCTAACATGGTGTTCCCTGTATTATCCTCAACCATAGGCAGCCTGGGAAGGGGATGTAGAAACACACTACTGAGTTTCTCGCATTATCATGTATGCTACTGGGTATGCAGGAGATTTTTCTTAATGCCATAACTGGAAGGAACTGTTGACTTCATACACATCACTGCATGTAACAAATCACTTAGTTCTAGCCCTATAATGTTGAAGCATATTGCCAACCTGCATACTTTCAGCACACAGAAAGTGCCTGATTTCACACAGAAATCCCACCCTTCCCTCATGGAATGGGCAAGTTGACACACTGCAGGTCCATCCTACCTCATCCCCTACTCCTCCAGTGCCTGAGTCCCTATTCAGTCTTGAGTGATGTGGGATGCAGTCAGGGCACCATCACTCTATGCCACAGAACAGCAGATGAAAAGAAAACCGTTCAGTTATCAGTTTATGAACATTAGCGATGGAGCACAAGGAGAGCTGCCTCTTTTCATGAATCACCATGAGATCTCCCCAAGCATGTTTTAAGCTTTGATATGAAACCTCAGGCCATCTCACAAATGTGCCATGCCATTTTTCAGGAAAAACAAAATAATATATTTTTTCTCATGGAGATAAATAGTTTGTGCTTGATAGTAAAATATCATATTTAAATAAGCTGTAAGTCTTATTTTGCTCCTTTTTCATGAGGTAATAGATCATAAAAAAGAGAATAAAAAACTGAGCACAATTACTGTAAATCTCAAAAGATATGTATAATATTAAACCAACATAATCTAATAACTTTAGCAATTTCTTGAGCAACAGTCATTCTCTCTAGTCATGTCATGGCTGTCATAACTATTGTTTGAATTACTCAGGACTCAACTATATTTTTTAAGCCTAGAGAAATGACCTTCTCAACACGATTTCAAAATTGTAACTACTTTCATTTATGAGGTGGGACTGAAAAAATGTATAAAACTAAGGGAATACATTGAACATCAAAGTGGCAAATTCATATAATAATAAAGCTTACTCTAATTTTGTTTCTGTCCATATTTTTGCACACAGCACTTGCAGTATTTATACTTCTTCAGACCACCTCACAAGTATGACACCTGATATTACTGTGATCCAATCCAGAATTATTTTTGCTACATTAAACAACTTTACAGATTATCATTACTTCAGTTTACACTCTGAAAGAAGTGTTCACACACTGGAAAATGCTTTCTGATAACTGGTAAACTGCTGTGTGCTGATACTATGTAGGGTTACAAAAGTGCTTCTCAACAAATCACTTCGTAACTGAAGCAAACACAACATGAGATCCTACACAACATGACCTCATGAAAACAGATGACAAAAGAAACACTTACATTTCTTTAGTTTGGATACCAAGGCAATGAACCAGGGAGGAGAAATGAGAATAACTGTGGATTTCAATGACGCAGTTTTCTCTGTTCTGGACAGGGTTGCTAAATAAACGAATCTAGAGTGAGCCTGACACTATGGTTTATACTTATTATGGTGCATACAGGAAATGACATAATATCAGGTGCTCAGGTATAAAGAAGGATGCTGCTGCTGCAGGTGTTAGCAAAGCCCATGAAATGTAAAATCCATCACAAGTCATGCAGATATCACAGTGCTATTCTGAAACCTTTGAGATCTTAGCTTTTGAAAAAGTGAAGCTAGCTCATTCTATATGAATGAGTGGAAAGATATGTCTTACTGGAATCTCATCACAAACTTAAACAATAAAATGGTAAATACAGTTTGCATGCTGCCAGTATGTCAATCACAATGTATTATAACCTGATCCTTATTAACACATGCACCAGTAGTGTGCTTCTTAAGCCTTTTTTCAAAGAATCATAACCTAAAATATATAAGCTTTCAGGTTTAAAAAAAATGATTTTGAATAATAGGGGAAACATCTTAAATGGAAACAGTCTTTGAAGCCTTCTCTTTATTTTCTCACTCACTGTTTTATTATTCCCCTGGCCTCAGCCATCATTTTAATGAGGGCTGATTTGTAAACAGCGTCCCCATGGCTAGTTTCCTCCTTCCCTCCAAAGTGGCACAGATGCTGCCTTCAGCTGGGAGGAGCAGGCAGGCAGCAGCTATTAGCAGGAAATGTGAAGAGCAAATTAATGAAAGGGGCTTCCAGAGTACAACCAGGAGAGAAAGACACATGAGTCAATAGAAGAGAAAAAAAGAGGCAAGAGCCAGAGGCAGAACAATTGGCTCCAAGAAATCATTCACTTTGGAAGAAATAAAGGTAACTGTGCCTGTGGCAAAATCTACCCCCATCATTTATTTATCAAATATGAATAATATCATGGAGCCTTTCCTCTGGTATCAGTAAGTCTTTCAAGGCCAAAATAAAGTAGCATTGTACAGCTCCATTGTAATAAATTCAAACACATGGTAGAGTATGTGTGTATGTTTACATATGTATGTACGTATATATGCATGTATGTACACACTTCATATACACACACACATACACAATGCAATGTGACTATATGGTGCCGTGTGAGACATTCAAGCAGTTAGTATATGCACACATGCACGCGCGCTCTCACACACACACACACACACACACACACACACACACACACACACACACACACACACGCACACATGCACATACACACACACATACACACACACACACATAAACATTCACACTAAAAGATGATGATAGGTTATCTATGTGAGGCATTCAATCTGTTAATTTTAAGTTCACTTTTTTACTTGCCTTGTTTAATGCTGAATGTTGCTATGCAGTTGTCATGCTTGCAGTTTTATGTTCTGATCCAGGTCATCTTTCTAGACAGACTGTAGCCGTCTCCGTCAGTTTTTGTCTTCTGTTTTCCCTTGTGCCATACACTACCTTCCCTGGTTCTTGTGTTTTCTACGTAGGGGTCAGTCTTTAATCTAGAATTTTGCTGATAAAGGCATTTGGCATCTATTGGTATATTTCACTACTTCTGAGTTAGAGGTGATGTGTGTTGCTATCCCAGCCTGTATTCATATGGCATCTTATGGCATCTTATGCATCATTTGCATTTATTTATTTTTTATGTGATGAACCTGCTTTCATTAGTGTACTTAATATTTTGTAATTTGCTAACAAGAACACACTTATGCAGGCACATGCACACACACATGCATGCACGCACACACACACACACACACACACACACACACACACACACACACACACACACACACACACACACACACACACACTTACACATCCTTACTGGTGATGTTTCATATTGTTCTATCTGAAACTATCTGTCACGATTACTTAAAGACTTTCTACTTTTTCTTGGCTATCAGTTTGACTGTTTATATGCAATATTACTCCTTAAATGTCTCCTTCCCTGTGTGCATGACCCTGCATTGTTTTACACAGAATTTCAGCTTCCATGTTACAGCAGACTTCATCTTTTTAACCTCCATTCTAGTTGTAGATCATTTTACCAATCTATGCGCCTTTTTCCTTGTACACACATTTCCCTCTAAATCTTCAATTATGTTGTTAATAAAGGTTCCACTAGAGCATGACCTAGCAGTGTTCTTACATTTATTTTTGTCATTAAGGAATACCTACTTGAATCTGTTACATTGCCCTCTGTTGTTATAACACCAGTCCTGAAGCAATGCTTTTCTCTGTATTTTAGTTTTGTGTTTATTCACGTGTCACCATTCTAACAAATGTGGCCTTTAATGTAATATTTTTCAGTAAATCTTTAAAATGTGTTTGGTTTTAAACAGCTACTCATAAAGAACTTCTCGAAAGCCGACTTCACACTTCTAAAGACTAGTGTGGTCTCCTTTAAGGCCCCCGAGCCGACGGAAAACAGTACTCAAGCCGCTGAATCACTTACAAATGCCTTCTACCAGCACCTGCAGGACTGCATGGATAAGGCAATCCCAAGCAAAACAAAGACTCTTTGTACCAAAGGCAAGCATCCACTCTGGTGGACCCCAGCCATAAACAAACTCTACAACAAAAGGAGGAAGCTACTACAAGATAGAGCAAAATCCTTAAAAGGTAAGACACCCTTGATCACTATAAGTAAAACACTAAGAGCTCTCATAAAATCATCCAAAGCAAATTTTGAGAGAAAAATAGCTAAAGACTCAAAAGACAATCATAAGGCCTTCTTTAGCTATGTTAGAAACCTGGGAGGAAACTCCCAGATATGCTCAGAACTAGTTCATAATGATGTGAAGATTACTGATCCTACAGACATTGCCAACATACTGGCTGACAGGTTCAGTGCAAACTTCTCCCCCCCTTCCACCCCAAAAGGAGAGATATCTATACCAAGCGATTGCAGCCCCCAAACATCTCCAACGCCCAAGTGAGAACTGCTCTCTCCAAAGCAAAAACACAGCATCCATGGGACCTGATGGTGTCCCCGGCTGTGTGCTCCACGAACTCAACGAGGAATTAAACCCACAGCTAGGACAGCTGTTTAATCATAGTCTTACCTCTGGATATGTACCCAGGAGTGGCGCACTGCAACTGTGGTCCCACTTCACAAAGGCGGTGCCTCCACCGACCCTGGAAATTACCGTCCCATTAGCTTGACAAGCCTTATCTGCAAAGCCATGGAGAGGATCATAATGGACCTCATAAATAAAGACATAGGGAATTTGCAGACTTTGGATCCATCCCAGTTTGGCTTTGTCAAAGGCAGATCATGCCTTCTAAACTTGGTTGACTTTTTCAAACAGTCACCAAAGCCATTGATGAGGGAAAGGCAGTCCATACAGCCTACCTCGATCTGGCTAAGGCCTTTGATACAATACCCCACTCGGGTATCATTGAAAACTCATCAGCTTAAATGTTAACCCATACATCACAAGATGGGTTGCAAACTGGCTGAGTGACAGAACCCACAGGGTCAGAGTTGCTGGCGCCATGTCAGACTCAAAGCCTGTCACAAGTGGTGTACCACAGGGCTCAGTCCTGGGCCCACTCTTGTTTGGCATCTACTTTTCCAAGTACAAGCAAACACAGGAGGGTTATGGCTGACAAAGTTTGCAGATGACTGCAAACTGGGCCATAGTAGAAAACACATCTGACACAGATATCCTTCAGAAGGGTCTCACAGAAATGGATAACTGGTGCCAGAGCCATGGCCTAAAGTTAAATGCCAAAAAATGCATAGTCATACCCTTCGGGAAAAACAAGGTTACCCCTAGCTACCAAATAGGTGGCAATCCACTGAGTACAGAAGAAGTTATCAGGGACCTGGGGACCCAGGTTGATAGTAGTCTGTCATTCGACACCCATGTAGCTAAAGTAGTTAGGAAGACCTTCTACATTGCCCACCTTATCATGAAGGGATTCTCATCTAGATCAAGGGAGGTCATAGTCTCCCTATACTCATCACTCATCAGACCAATGATTGAATACAATGCCCCATTCGGAATGTATCTGACCCGACACTTGCAGCAGCTGGTGAGGCCACAAAAGTTCCTCACCAAAAGGATAAAGGGTCTCAAACATCTGTCCTATGCTGCCCGACTGAAAGAACTCCAGCTCTATTCAGTCGCCACCGCTTGCTCAGAGGTGACCTTTGCCTAACATACAAGGCCATGTCAAACCCAGATTTGATGAATATGCTTCACCTCAAAAATCTAGATCCGTCAGAGCCACAAGGGCGGGAGACTTAAACCTCGACACGGCTATTAATAGGACGTGCTGGAGGGATAGATTCATCACCCAAAGACTCCCTATGCTGTGGAATAAAATCCCGGTATATGTGAGGCAGAGCACCTCGCTGGCCTTGTTCAAGAGAAATCTTGACCAATGGATGGGAGATCGCAGATATACCCCAGGGATTACCTCAGTGTCACTGCTCAACAGAGGCACAGCAAAATAATGGGTATAGTTCCCCATACTAAAGGGGTGGCTTAAGCCACAAAACTATGGGCTAGGCTTGTAAATGCCCTCGGGCAGATAGCCTAGTATGAACCTATGAACCTATGAACCTATCTTTGCTTTTTTTCCTGAAAAATTATAACATCACTAAATATTGCAGAATTAAAAAGAGACAGGCACGTGTTTTCAGATCTTTTCTGTGCAGACTTTTCAGATACTGTGTAGGTATGCTGATGAACTGAAGAAAAGTATGTTAAGAGATAAATAAAGTGAAAATGTACTGCAATAAAGTATTAACAGCTACTTTTGTTTGTTTGTGAAAACATAGCCCAGGCTTAGTGATTCTGCTGGAAGATATGAGCAAAATGGGCTGAAAAAGATAACAAGGCAGGGTGTAAGGATGTAGTACTGTGTTGGCCTTGGGGTCATGGGTATTGGAAGATGACCTTCTGTTAGGAAAACTAAGGAAGTGTCTGTGCACTGGGCTTGGAAAATGCAAGGAGTCTGTTGGTCATATATGACTTTAGCATTCTCTCATCGGGTTGGACTGTGTGGAAAAGGGTTGCACATCACGTAGCTGTCTGCCAGAGAGAAGAACGGAACATAAACTGAAGTTCCTGCTCAGAGAAAGTAACATCCTTGTCTTCATGCTGATTAACGTAGTAGTGAAGGCGACCATGGGGCAACGTCCATGCTATCTGTGGCTCACAACATGGAGTAGAATTTGGTAAACTAAGGACAGTTATTGTAGAGTGCCTATTGAAATGGAATGGGAAAGAATATGGAACATTTATAAAGATTCCTATTTAAGGAAAAGTAGGAGAAGCCACAACACAGTGCATTAGGGACAGGAGATGCGGGACAGTTCTGTAGCTGTAAGGTCTAAAACTGTAAGTATACTGTAGGATGAAGAGGGCAAAGGTAGTGGAATCATGTGTTGTAATAAAGGAAAGAGCAGGGTATCTGGGGAGATAAGGCAAACTAAATCTGAAATGAAGAATAAATCTGTGAGAATTAAACAAGGCATTCCCTGGGCATGGTATTAAGAAGTGGAAGAAAAGATCTGACACTGACATATTAGACAAAGGGGGAGTAATCATGAAATGCTTCTAGTCCCAGGCAAAGTGTTTTGCCCCTACTTCCCTCCTCAAAAAGATCATTAAGCTGTACTGCCTGCTCTGAATCGGAGAGTGGGAGGGGGGGTCAAAGGGTGTGGAGCAATAAAGCAGTTATGAAAGAGGATGAAGATGAGGAGGACGTTATCAATCACATGGACAGTGAGAAGGGCACAAGACCAAAGGTAAGGGTAGTGGTGCCCACTACAATCCTTAAGAAAGGACAGATGGTAAGGCCAATTGTCAGGATGTACAGACTGCTGCTCAGGACAGAGATAATGTTGGGTGATGGGATGACTGCAAGTAACACTTTCTTATATGAAATGACAAGTGGTCAAAGAGATCCAGAAAGCTGTAGCACAGGAAGCCTGACATCATTGTTCAAGAAACTGATGGAAAGCTAACAAAGACATGCTAGAGGGGTTCTTTAGGTGAATATCTTTTACAGTCAAAGTGACATGGCTTCACTGATGAAGTGGCCTACCTAATTTAACCATGGTGAACCAAGTAAGTATAATGGATGTTTTCTACTTGGATTTTAGTAAGACTCACCTCAGTGATGCACAGATGCTAAGAGGAAAAGGCATAAATAATAAGGTCGCCCAGGAGTAATGCTTATATCAAGACCAAGTTAGAGACTGTAGAGAGGTTTTAATAAGGAAGTATAGTATCAGCTAACAGGTAGTCATCACTGAGGTACCTCTGGGGTGAGCAGTAGGCCAGGTGATATTTGCATATATGTTTCACATATTATAAATACACTATTTATTAAGATTAGCCTGGTTGCAGATGCTGAAATGGTGGCAGTAACTTCACATTAGGCATAGCTTCAGGCCTAGCCAACAGAGCAAAGATAGTTGAAGTTTAATGTTAAAAATGCATGGCTTTGCATTCTGAAAAAAAAAAAAAAAAAACAACAATCCAGCTAATGGGGGGTGGCAGCATTAGAAATGCAGAATGAGGAGGACAAACCCTGGGGCATTAAGGCAAACCCTGGGACATTAATTATGCATAGGATGAAACATTCAACCCGGTGAGGATCCGAGGTGGTCAAGATAAATATGATGCTTTACTTTGTAGATAGCAGGACTGAGTCCTTTGATCAAGCTACAGTTGGCATATGGAACATAGTTTTATCCTGCCTTGTGTGTCTTTAAATTGTGATCCTCAGAAATCATGTGCTTATTCTTATAAGAGTAAAAACAAGGGTTGCTCAGGTTCGAGACAGTGGTGCACTGTTTTGAGGAGTTTCTCTTTTTCTCTGTATTATATGACCATATATTTGGTATTTGTAAATTTTGGCTGTTCTCCCCTACACACACCCACACACACACACACACACACACAAATGCACATGCACAAGCACACGCACACACACACACACACACACACACACACACACACACACACACACACACACACACACACACACACACACACACACACACACACACACACACACACACAGACAAGGTGGGGTACAGTGTGCTTGCTCACTCAAAGAATTAGCTGTTTCTGATCCGTGTGACTGCTTTGAAAGGCACAGACATCTTTGGAACTCTCATAGTAACTCAAGCAATTTCAAAATGATCATGTTTTCAGGTCTCATACTGGAGCTACAGTTTTGTGGACTTTATCAAAATACGTATCTCGAGGTTTGTGAAAGGAGTGCAGATAAATGTGACAGAAAATATCAGGATTTTGAGTGAGTTAGTGTATAAGGAAATAGTAACAGCCTAAATAGTAGAATAATTAGAAAATAAGGGATAAGGATATCATATGATCCCACAAGAGTATAAAAGGTGAGGTGAGGTCAGTCCTAGAGGAAAGAACAGCAGCAACATGGAAGTGGCATAACTGTCTGACTAGGAAAAGTAAGTTCAAAAGTATACAAAAAGGAGCTATTTACAGAGTTAGTCAAAGGCCTCTATCTCAGTGGTGATCTGCATTGTGAAAAAGGCTGCTAAAGTGTGTAAAAGGAAGAGTAAAGGGGGTATGATTGCCACATAAGTGCTTGCTTCACCATCAGATTGACTTAAGAGGCTAGGAAGCCTCAATCTGTAGGCTGCATAGTATGATCATAATGACATTTGGCAAAATGTTTTTCCTGTAGGAATGTTTGCCAAAGGTAAATGACCAAACAAGCCTGTGCCTGAAATACTTTTCACTGGCCGAGACCATTACTGCTGTAGTATTATCTTGTCATGGAGCTGCATCAGTCCCAGTTTCAAGATGCTTAATTATGTAGATTGCTAGGATCAAACCTTCTTCATGGGGTTGGGGAGCAATGTCTACTAACATCACTTTAATCCTGAAAATATCTAGGTACCTTCAGAGTACATTAACAAAAACCAGGTAACGAATATGAAGGCTTTGGATCCCAAGCTACACATGAGGAGAGATGGGGGCTTAACACTTGCACACTCATTAAATAATTAACTTAACTCCAATGCAAATGGATTTCCAAAACAAGTAAATGTCTCTCAATTTCTTAACTGAAGAATCATGGACAAAGCCAAAAATAAATGGGGACAAAGGTACAAAATCAGTTACATTTTTTAAATATTACTCCAGTTCACTTACAATATTAATAGAGCAACATGTTTTAGTTAACAAACATTTTCTGAACAATAAGAAGCATGAAACTATAAAATTTAGCACTAATGACTAACAGTAATTCTTAATGATTTGCCAAAAAAAAAATCAAAATTTTACAAGGGATTATAAGAAGTTACTAGGCTATTGGCCCTGAAGCCCTTACAAGCCTAGCCAAGAATTTAGCCAATGTTCCAAGTCAGCAACCAATGCCTCTGTCCAGCAGGGACACAGGTAGAATCCCAGGGATGTATTTGCTGTTCCCCATCCAGTTATCCAGGTTGCATTTAAAAAGGGTTAATGAGATACTCTGCTTGACGTGGAGTGGGAGTCTATTCCACAGAAGGGGGAGTCTCTGGGACAAAAATCTGTCCTGCCAACAAGTTCTGTTGATGTCACAGACCGGGTTGAGTTTGCACATGCAAGTTACTCGAGTGGAGCTTGACTTGTGGATATGCAGTAGAACCATCAAGGTGGGGTTTGAGATTGCTTTGTATGCCAGACAGAGGTCACCTCTGAGGAGTCTGTATGAGACTGAGTAGAGGGACAGGGCCTTTAGCCTGTCTGTGTAGGGTAGATGTTTGAGGCCCTGGATTCTCCTGGTGAGGAACCAAATGAGGGGTAAAGGAATCAAACCCTGCACCATAGGAATTGCACATTACAGCCTTAACCCTCTATGCCAGATAGGCCAGGGTAGAAATATGAGACAAAAATTATGGACGTTTTGCAAAATCAAGGATTTTTGAGAGGTATGCCGCAAAGCACATTGGGCAATAAAAGCAGTTTTGGTCAAGTACAGTCCTTGATTTACTCTCTAAAAAAATTTTTTTGTCTGAAAAGTCCAATCAGTCATTGTACATCTAACATCTAAAGTTTACTATGACTGTGTTAAACAGTAAACTAACCTTTATAACATTAACAAAAAAAAATTCAAAAAGTAAGCTCTGTATTAAATTCCTTCTCATGGTCTTTGCTATATTTATATTACCTTTTTCCATATATTTATACATATACTTAACTATATTTGCAGTAATGAAATTCCTATGTACTTAATTACTAAAATAACTGCATGAAAACAGCATGTTTAGTCCCCAGGTAATCGCTGTACCATATGTCTTGATGTCCTGATACACTAAATGGTCTGGGTCATGGCTGAAAAAGGTCTGAGAAGGCTTACAAAATAAATATATATCCTAATTGTTTTTTATATCATAATTCCCTAATTAGTAGCTTGATGATTAGCATCACAGTGACAGAATATAATGTGAAAGACAAAATTAAGACATTGGCTACAAGCAGGTAGGCAAGTAGAAACTACATGGGGTCGAAAGACATTTTAATATGCTTGGCAAAAATGAAAGTAGTAATAAGAAATCATAAACATTTGAGCAATACATATCACTGATTGTTACCATTTTTGAAAGATACACCAAAATATTAGAAGGGAATTATAATATTATCCTGAGTTTGCGCTACTGACTTGTTTACTCTAGAGCCCTGATTTTGGTTCTCATTATTTATCTTAATTCTTTTTCTTTTTAAATTTCTTTTCTCTTTTTTTTCCCATTTCAACTGCTGCACCTCGTCTGTAAACCCAGAAGATGTGAGTATCAGAATTCAATTACTCTCACCATACAGCAATATTTTTTAATCAGTTGGTGTCACAGGGTGTCTTTTGGGAGGATGCTAGCTTTAAGTGGTCCACCAGCTCAATTAATTAGCAACATGAAGCCAAACTGATCAGCAGCATTCATTATCTAATCCTCAAGTTCTAATAATGTACAGCAGTGGTACGTATTGAATAGCTGTCAAGGCTGGCTTCTTTCTGGTCAGTTAGAGATGCCATTGAATCAGGCTTTGCAGAGACAGCTGAGAAGTTGTACACTGCTACATCCACAGCTTCCCTAGCACTCGCCTTGCAGATGGACTAGAAAGGCGGGAGTACACATTACCCCAGACAGTATCCATTTGCAGCAAGTTTCTACATGGATGAATGCATCACTTCTGGCAGGACAGCAATAAAGCAGGTCCAGCTGACAAAACAGCCGAGTCGGTACTTAGCTTATTTAATTAAACCAGCTTTCACTGCAAATAAAACCAAGCATCATAAACTGAAAGTGGATTAAATCTTCCAAGATTATAACTTGTAAAAAGTTATATTTATAATTCAAAATGTATTTTATTAGTTAAATATTTGAGAAATTGAAAAATAATTTTAAGGATATAGCACAAACTGTTTGCTGTTAAACTGAACTTTTTATTGTTTTGATCATTTGGGCATAAAAGCTGCTCCACAATATCAAAATTACACAATTAAGATGCACTTCTTGCAGAACAGACCACTAAAATGTATTACTGAAAACAAAACTATTTCTGCTTTTCTGCTGTTTGCAGATGGAGCTCATGATAAGTGAGTTGAATTTACAGAAAAATATGAACATGCATCTTCTGAAAGTAGTGCATCTATAAAGCCATTAAGCCTAATGGTTTCTTCTAATTGCTTTCATTCCCATGAATTTTCATGTGCACATATATTAAAATTCTGAAAACTCAAAATTCTAACTCATAAAATAAAAATGCAATATGGTGCAGTGAAAAGCAAGTCTTTACTACTATAAAATATTCAGTAAAATGAATGCTGCAAATGTCAGTTGTATGCAACATGAAAAGTGAAAGAAAATGATTTATTGCACTTTGTATAGAAGCACATTTCCACCCAAAAAGCAATACATGACTATTTTAAAAGTCTTGTCTGTTCTGGTGGCATACCTCAATTTAGTTTATGATATTTTAGTTTATGATATAAAAGTATTAAGAAACACAGAACAGTGTTACACTGGAAACCACTTATAATGATTTTAAGAGGATATAAGTGTCACTTGTTTACTATGATATGTAATTAATATATTGATGTATTTGTAACCCAGAGTAAATCTGTTCAAACAAAAGGGACCAAAATAAAAATCTGTACAGACTCTGTGTAGTATTATTGCAAAAAAACAAAAGCACACCAAAGTATGCATGGACAGAGTCTTCAACTACATTTGCATTTAGTCTAAATTGTCTTCCTCTTTTCTTTCTGTTCTCCTTTCCCTTTTTCTTGTACAACTCCTCCTGATGAAGTCAGAATACAGAAAATGTTTACTGAATGCATGTTTACTCTGTGTATATGTCTCTCTCTGTGTCTTTGTGTGTGTGTGTGTGTGTGTGTGTGTGTGTGTGTGTGTGTGTGTGTGTGTGTGTGTGTATATATATATATATATATGTGTGTGTGTGTGTGTGTGTGTGTGTGTGTGTGTGTGTGTGTGTGTGTGTGTGTGGGTGTGTGAGAAAATGTATAAAAGCATGAGCGCAGAAATATATGTGCATATTTATAATTCACATCTACACTAAACAATAAATAATAATTTATCTGACTAAAATCTCAGTTTAACATCCATTAATTTTATCTTTTTGTTTTCCTCCACTGCATTTTATGTTATCTCTGTAGTATTTGACCAACCTGCCATTATGCAGTATATTATATAGCACTATACCAAGGTAATGATTACATAATAAACGTTTACTTTATAGATTCATAGATAAGTACTAGGTTAGGCTAGCTGCCCTTGTGGGCTAGCCAATTTCCCCTTCAAAGGTGAGAATCAACCCTGTACAGTGTGTCTATGAGGTAAACACCTTAACTGTTATAACAACCTCCAACCCCAACTCTCTATAACAGTAAATTTTGTAATTGTCATCACTTAATCTTTCTCTGTTTCGCTGATTCCATTCAATCTGATTGATGTGGCAGCTCTAGTGAGAAGCTCATCAGAGATTTTTTTTTTTATTTTGACAGTGAAGTTGTTGGTAAATTACTCTTAAGTCTTCCATTTCACAATCATACATTACAGTTAGCAAAGTTCTTAACCTCAACTGTGACTCCAAAACTTTGGACAACATTCCTTTTCCAGTCAGATTCACAAAAAAATTGTAAAAGTTTAATGTCATCTCCAGCTATATCGGAAAACATCGTGACTGTGTTAATGCTCATTATTACCTGGTTAATTTTGCATCTGTTTCTACCTCATCTTCCCAGTTTATACCTGCCTTCTAGCTGTTCCAGGCTACTCCCCTATTCATTAATGTATATGAGGCTGCATGACTGACAGGCGCTTCTAGTACAATAATCCTACTTTGGATTTGAGCTAATTTTCACACAGCTCACTCCTCATTAAATAGTAGGTATGTTGTAGACTTGCACATCTCCACTCTAAATTACACAGCTCTTGCCTCTTCTTCTATTTTTCTGTAGCCAAATTATAGACCAACTCTTCAAATTGTATCCCACCTCTCTTTAAACCCCTCTGATGTATCTAATCTCCACTAAGTAGTTGTTCTCTGTAAATATCCCCTTCTATTTTATTACTAAATGCAACAAAGCAGTAAAAATGAATACAAGGGGTGGTGATATAAAAAAGAAAGTCAGTGACAAGGAAGTTAGGTGGCAAATAAAATTGAATGCGTCCATATACCCTGGAATCAACGAACATGTATCAATTAAACCTATTTTAGACACTTAGAACATATTTAAGATGAATTTGTATGTGATAGGAATTTTTAATCAATTTTTAACTATTAACTAAGTTATTTTTTATGATATTTTTTTGACATTTTTTATGATGTGTTTAAGTTTTACTAACAATATATAATAATGGTTAGGTATGCATTTAAACAGTTTATATTAGGGTAGGAATTGAATAATAAATGTATTTATAACCAACAAATGGTAATATATGTAATACACATTTTGATGAAGGAATTTTTAATAGGCACTAGCACTTTAAATACCAATTGGAGGAATGTCATGTGATGATGTATTAGTTTTTTAAAAGGAGAATATTTGGATTTCCAAGTTAGTTCTGATGAAGTCTTAATTAGATGAAAGCGCTTAACTTTTTTACTTGTGTGTGTCAATAAAGGAAATACGGTTCACATTGGATTTGTGAAGTGCTGGTGCTGTGTGAGTCTATTTGGAACAGACTGAGTGGATTGGTTTTGTTCTAAATGCAACAAAGCCTTAATCCTTTCTTTCCTCACAGTCCGTCTCATACAACTTCACTACTCACCCTTAGCCACATGACTTGCTAAATTATAAGGTTATGTTTGGCAACTAATTTGTTTAACTCAGTTTCATTTCTTGTCTGATACACTTTTGTATATCTGATGCATTTTGGTGCATAGCATTAGACAAGAGTTTTATGTTAAATTTTAGGTTCTTTCACATGACCTCATTTTTCTGCTTACTTCCATGAAGCCGTGTTTTTAATTGTACAAATCTGCATTCCAGTACTTGCATTTTGTATTTTTGGGAACTTTTCTTCCCAGGCCTTTGCTGATTCTTTTTTTTTTTTTTTTTTTTTTGGTTAGATGGACATTCCTGGTAAATAAGTAAGCAAACAAACAAACAAATAAATAAAGTTGGAGTCTACTTGACAGATTACTGAAAATTTCTTAAAAAAAATAATGGATACTATAAGGAAATATAAGTGCCTCAAAATCTTTTCAGCTTGAGATGTCCACAAAGCAAGTGATTTCTACTATACACAAGTTTTCTCTAAAAAGTGACAATTTTAAACAAAAAACAAATGCATTTGTACAAGAACATTGTACAAAGCAAACAGAAATGTTAAAAACATTAGTCTGACAACCGGAGACTAAGATACAGCACATAGTGACATCTCTAAATTAGGTAGACTGTGGATAAAAAGAAGAAGAACACTTCACATAATTTATGCAAAACCAAAATACCTGGATGATTTACAAAATTGAAGATTTTTTAGAATAGAACAAAAAGAGACAACCTAAGTATTCATGGTGCACCTAGAGAGATGGAAGGCACTAATATGATGACCTTTCATACAAGATGGCTACCACAAAAATTAAAATTGCAAAATATATTATTCCATGGGACTGTGAGTGCACACGTATCCTTCACCCATCCACCCATAAAACCAAATTCTTTAGCAAGTTCTATAATAATGAAGTTCTTTTCTTATTTGTACAAAGGACTAGTTCTCCAAACTACATGGCCAAATCCACCTATAAGGATAGGGCATAACTTAATAAAGTTTGATAATAACTATGCCTTGAGAACCATGGAAAAGTGCAGAACATGTAGGACATTAATTAAATCACTAAAACAGAATAATATCAGGACTCATTTATCATGTCCTACCAGAATAAATCATCTCTACCTAGTGTTACAAAGTCTTCAACACCTTTGATGAAAAAACTTCCAATCTTCAACAACAACAACAAAAAGGATAAATAAAAGTAAAATATTATCTTAAAATTTCACTTAGGAGATAGTCTGAGTAGGGACCCTAGAAAATGTAGTGATTTCTAAGAAATAAAAAAAAACAGAATAATTTCTGACAGTAATTTAAATACTTAAAAATAAAGATGTTTTCTTTTACTTTGCATCTTTGTATATAGGTCCTTTCAACTGCAAATTGAGGAAATTCAGAAGTTAAATGTAGTTTACTATGATAACAATATGATGAAGTTAATAGTAAAGGTTTGAACAACAGCCTATAAGTTATGAGTTATAAGTTAAGAAAATTAAAAAGTTGTATTTTTTATTAAAAACTGAAAGATAAAAAGCTTGATAAAAATGTTTATAAGGAAATTCTATGAATATGTTTAAATAACTTAAAGTCTTAACTTCATTTTATAAAGGTAAGCTGGCCTTATTTAATTATCTTGAGGGAAAAACACAGAATTCAAAGATTTGCTATAGTGCAATCATTTGTTGATTTCTGTTTTTTAGTATGCTATGTCTTTAAGACTCTCATTTGAATATAGTAAAAGGTAAATGACGGCTTAGTTTCCTGAGAAAGTTACTTTTAATGGAAAATGAACATTAATTTAATATTTAAAAGGTCACATAAGCCATGAATACAACAACTTTGAATGAAACAACAGGGTGTATTTATGCTTATATTGCACCTTAGTGGCTTGCACAACAGTCATTGACTGCTTGGATGCTCATTTGTCTTTTTTTTGCTTTTTGAAAGTTTGTTTTTTGTCTGCTGACTTTTGATATAAGGTATCCAGTAATCCACTTATTGATACTAAAGAGCAGAGCAGTCTTCCTTTACAGTTGAATTGTTGGAGAGTTTTAAAATGATCGATGGCTTATTAAATGATTTGTGTGACAAATGGACTTCTTGGGGGCTGAAATGAATGGCTGTGTGAGTGAATGTTTGTGGCTATCTTGATATGTCTGAGTGAGCTGGATGGTTTAGGTTTTCAGGCACTGCTTGATGTGTAGTTGAACTGAGCAGATTTGTGGGGGGGACAATTTGATTCACAGATTCATCGATTCATAGACTGCTACTAGACTAATGACCCAATGGGTTGGCCTAGACCAGGTTTTCCCTAAAGAATAATGATGTCATATATCCAAATAAGACACTGAGGGACAGGTATTTGTGAGCTACCTCTGTCCATAAGGGACATGGGTGTCAGGCATTGTGTTAATTTTCCATTCCCCATCCACTTGTCTACATTGTGCTTAAACTGGGTAATAGACAAACTCTTCTTCACGTGGATGGGAAGCCTGTTCCATAGGAGGGGCAGTCTCTGGGACACATATCTGTCTCTCCAGCATGTTCTGTTTAAGTCACAGACAAAATTCAGGTCCAAAGACCTTGTATTTTTGGTAGTTTTTTGACTTAACTAATATGTAGGAGATTGATAAGTGTGGGGTTTGTGGATGCCTTGTAAGCATCACCCCTCACCAATCTATAGAAGGCTGAGTAGAGGGAAAGGGCTTTAAGGCACTCTGTATAAGGCAGGTTTGTTATGCCTTGCATTCTTTTTGTAAGGGACCTTTGAAGTCTCTATAGTTGCTGCATATGCCTAGTCAGGTATATACCAAAGGGAGCATTGTACTCTTTGACTGGTCTCATAAGAGCAGAGTACAGTGGGATAACGACCTCTTTGGACCTAGATGCCATGCCCTTATTTATAAGCTGTGCAACACAAAATGCTCCCACCATCATTTGTATAGGTGGCGAGACACAGTGACAGGTAACACCAATGCTATCATAATAGGTTGTGGAAAATCATGTATCACATCCATTAGTGGTAAGGTGAATATACACTATGGTGTTCTATAGTTTTGGGGTTCAATACTGTCTGCGGCAGAAATGATGTACAACTACAGTTGCAGGCACTTATACCTTGATGGGCTATTCCATGTTGATAACGAAGAAATGTACAGTGTACATGAGCCAAAAGATGGCTGCAAGGAGGTGTTGCACTCCATATGTGTGCAGGGTTATCAAAGGTAGTGAACAAGTGACTTGTTAAAGTGTCCCAGGTCTGAAGACTGATGAGCATCTTTGGCCATGAATGTGAGACCACTCACCACCTGAAGTGATGGGCACATAGGCCAGAGCCAACAGTGTTGTTATTTCAGGAATGGTCTGCCCAGTCTGTATATACCTGACCTGAAGCAGTTAACATGTGCCTCACATAAGCACCCTTGGAGGGAATGTTAACCAGCAGTGATGGTTGCAGAACTGTCTGCTCCCTGTTTATATACTCCATGTTACTGCACAGCTGATGCATATCATCCCATAGGCTCTGTAGTTCTTACTTATTATGAAGTAGGTCATGCAGTACACTTTCCTTCTCCAGAACACTATATGTAGCAGTTGTTTGTGCCTGGATCACTGACCTGTACATACACTGATTTAAGTGATATCAGAGGCAGCACTCATACATATGCCTAAACCCCTCCCCAGTGGTATACTGGCAGATGACAAAATATATGAATAGTGTACAGACACATGGGTACCTTGTTGTGCAGGTATTGCAGTTTTAGTCTAGAGGTAGAAAGATGACATATGTGCAGAAGCTTTTTGGTGACGATGTTCTGACACAGATGCAGTGCATTATACAAAATGGACATATAATGAGTATTACTAAGTTGATACATCCCCTACCAACATTTGTGTAGTCATCACCGACAACCCATTTCCTATATCCAAGCGACTACTGGAAATGACCATCCACTCTCCCTCATCCAGACAGTGACACCAGTAACTCTTCCATCTCTCTGAACTGCTTCTGTCTTGGTGGTTCTCCTCCTGTGGTGGACATGTCCTTAACAGTGTCCTTTGAGTTGTTCTATGGTTATTCTTTACCACACCTATTGAAAAAGCCTATGTTGGAAACCCATAGCACTGATGTCCTACTCCACTGCTTGCAAAACACCACTTCTTCTATGTCCTTGTTGCTGTAGACCATCATAGTTGATAAGTACAGTAGAGAGATACATTACCAAGCATGTTGCTTTCCTTCATACTCCTGTCTCAAAGTCCACAGCCACTTTCTGTAAAATCCCGAGCCCACCGCTACTTGTCTTAAAGCATTTGCATGCAAAATGGTGCCAATGCTTTTCATCATGCTAATAAAGGCCTCATAGCACAGCAGCTATGCTGTTGAGGCTATTTAGTACACCTGTCTCTGAATCATTACCCTGTTGCACTGTGGTACCTATACTGACTGGCACAATCACATTTTTCACAGGGTTAGGGATACCTGCACAGTGTGATTATACTCCAGGTTTGTGCTGCTTATAGTGCTTTTGCTCTGCATGATGGACCATTTATAGTGCCTCATTGTAGCACAATGATAGGTATCACATGATGTTTGAACATGCATCCATGCACACAGGGCAACCATTTTGCTCCTTCAATGAAACTGTGTGAGTTAGCATGGCATCCTCATATGCTCCTGCCTGGTGTGCAAGAGAGAGTAAGATTTTCTTGCTCTACCTCCACAACAGCTTTCAGGAGCACCTGTTGAACTCATATGATGGTCCATTGTACAGGATGGATGCCTGCCATGGACTTGCCTGGATGGTGAGTGATGCTACCAGCATCATCCATTCTATTTAGCAGTGCAGACATTGATACAGTAACCTGCAGCAGTGTCACCTTGATCTGCTTCAAGAGTGGTAGGCAGAGGTGGGGGTGAGGGGGTGGGGGAGAGAGAGTTTTACTGTAAGTGCTAATTTTTTTTACTAGTCTACTAGCTGGTTCACCAATGCACTGAGTTTTTCCAACTTTATTTTACAGTAGCCTAGGATTATTCAGCCAACCTGGAGGAATGTCATGTTACAAGAGGTAAGAGTTTGTCTTCTGGCAGCAGGGTGCGTATGCAGAGTGTGAGCTATCCACTGTGAAGCTGCAATTTTATATGTAGGATATGTGTGTAGTAATATGCTTTCTCTTTTTTCTATGTCAACTGTGTGCCCAGTTCTGGTTGTGACAGAGGAAATACAGCAGTGCTTGCTAAATCTTCTGGTGGTGGGTCACCAGTGGTCAACAGATCTGCCTCTCAGCAGAGAAACAGATGTTTGAAATTGACATGAAATGCTAAACAGCGGCCTCTGTGGCCAGTATTCAAGAGGGTGGAGGCTCTTCTTCTGATATTAGCTTGGAGAGGTCCCTTGTGGTCTCCACTGGCAACTGTCGAGGCTGGTGTTATTGGAGGTATGCCAACAACTGGATGCCTTTCTCCTCAACATGCAGTGCTGTCAGATGTGACTGGCTGACTTGCTTGATCAGCAGGCCAAAACCATTTGGCCATCAGAGGTGACTGACTTCTGTGTGGATTAGCCTCTGGGACACCTTGGAGTCTGCCACACACCCTGCCCTATCCCCCATCCAGGTTTTTCCCTTCCTTAAGTGCCATTGTCCATTCTAAGAGGAAAGTGCATAGCCATTTTATTTTTTTATTGAATTTTTATTGAAAAGCTTTAAGACACTTTTACTGGATGATGTGACAGTGCATTTGCTTTTGTTCTATTCTCCATACATTGTTGTCCAGCTCTTCCCATCACCAGATGTCTACTTTTTATCTATCTGTATTCATGCACTGTGGTTCCCACCTTGTGCTTAAATACTGCCCTTGTCTGTCTGCATTTACATGTTATGTTTGTCTGCCCCTTCTTCATTCTCTTTTCTTCTCCCTCTATCCCTCTTACAACTATATCACACTACTTTATCCACCTCCTCTTTATCTTCTTATATTACAAATGGGTGTCTTTCCCACAAAAAAATGTTCTTCTTCCCCCACATGCCATTCCTTATAGTTCCCCTTATTTTTATTTTTTTTAACTTTCCTGTACCTCCTTTCCCCCCCATTTATGTGATGAAATGAGTATGCACGTAGCTTGCTGGCCCTCCTTGGCTGTCTGCCACTGTGTTTGTGGCTGTGATGTGACACATTCCTGAGTGCATGAGCTTGTGTTTCCTTGACAAGCTTGCCTGCCTTTTCTGTGACATTGGACAATCTGATCATGTGCATTTTTCTAGTGCAACTTGAACCTGCTTAATGATACTTCTTCGGTAATACAGCTTAATACTTTAGTATACAGTGCTAGTCAAGCCCTGCTGCGTGTCTGAGCAGGAATGGTGGGTATCATGCAACAGGCCATGTGATGTTTAGTGCTGCACAGCCATGAACTGCTTGTCTAGGAATCCTAGCCATTATATCCTGTGAGGTTTTATGACAGAGTCTGTAAAACACAGCTATACTATATACATTCCACTTTATAGGTACAACATGACAATTTTTTTCATTTCATTGTTTGGCCTCAGTCCTGTTTGAGCTCAGCTGCAGCTGAAGAAAATTGCATGTTGGTTCTGTTGTCTATTTGAGAACTGATGAAGTAATTACATAGACACATGTACACACACACACACACACACACACACACACACACACACACACACACACACACACACACACACACACACACACACGCACACACACACACACACACACACACACACACACACACACACACACACACACACACACACACACACACACACACACACACACACACACACACACACACACACACACACACACACACACACACACACACACACACAGATGATTAAATGGAGGGATTGCACTATATCGATAATTTAGAATTTCTTTTCTGTAGATTCAGTTAACATTGCTGGTGAGCCATTTGAATGCAGTTCTCCTTTGACTACATTCACATTGTTGATATTTAGATGCCTGTTGTTTATCATTTGTAGACATGTAGTTGTGTTACTTGTTGTTACTTGTGTTGAGCATTTGTGAGCTAGAAACTAAATGTATGATTTGCTTCAATACATTCATGTGATTTACTACTTAGTGAAAAAAGGTTTGAAAGGAAAATGGACAGCAGGGTATTAACGCTTGTAAAAGTGATAAAACAAAACAGTGCAAGAAACTTCTCCATGTGGAAGTTTTTTCAATTTTCTAATTCCTGTATGTCTAGTTAATCATTATATATTAAAAAGCAGAAAAAATGAGAAAATGATAGTAGAGGTAACAAACTTAAAAACATCCTAAATCAAAAAAATAAAAACTTATTTTGAAATATTATTAATATTATACAGGATTATTAACTCTATTAGTTATTCAGAAGTAATCCAAGCATGGTAGAGGGTGTGTTTCCAGTTGAAAATCCTTTATTAAGCACACGGACAAGTGATCCAAACAAAACAAAGAATAAACAGAATAATAGTTTCATCCCAAACTTTCCGATGAATCTACCTGCTATCAGGTATGGTGGTGGATTATTTTGTTGTAAAACAAAGTGCATTCATATACATGTTAACACATTCAAATCCCTTCCCCCATCCTTATCAGTGTGATATTCAAGCTGGTATTGCCCTACTTACTAAATGTCCTAATAATTTAAACTTTATACACTTTAAATAAAATTAATAAAATTAAATATTATGTGGTACTTCTTATTAAACAGATTATTATTAAAAAGGTATGTGAATTTATCAAAGACTTTATAATATATGGTTGGAAATATTTAAGCATTAGATCATCAAAAATATATATATTTTGGCATCTAGAAAAAATACATTGCCCAAAATGTAATCTATTTCCATAAATTATTGTTAACAAAGATCACTTTTGTCCCTCTAGACGTCTTCAGGTCTGCGTACAAGAATCCTAAAAATATATATCTACAAAAAATTTTACTAAAATTGACCAATATACATATTAAAAAAAATACAGTAAACCCAAATTAAAACAAGAATACAACCTTATAGGTACATTTAATGTGTAAGTTAAAATAGGAAAAGTACATCGCGTGGATGCTGACGGAGCAGTGCTGGCTTAAGGCTTTTTCTCATATTTCTGAAAGATTGAAGTGCCCTATTGGAATCCTAAGACCTTCCTTATCCACCCTCCAAAACCTGCCTGGGGTAGTATCCACCTGGGTTACCTCCCTGGACAAAAGCCACAGTAATCTGCTTTCTGGCTTAAGGCTTTTTCTCATATTTCTGAAAGACTGAAGTGCCCTATTGGAATCCTAAGACCTTCCTTATCCACCCGCCAAAACCTGCCTGGGGTAGTATCCACCTGGGTTACCTCCCTGGACAAAAGCCACAGTAATCTGCTTTGTATGTCTCAGTGTTTTTGATCTCTCCAAAAGCATTATTGATTTGATATTATTAATACTTTACTCTGTGTAGATGTGTTACACCACCGCCTGACTCTGTCAGCAGCCATAACCCCCCCATCTGCTCTCCTACCCCTTACTATAGTCCATCTCCATGTTCCTGTTGATCCTTCCCTTTATTACATTAGCCCTATAACTGTTCCCTATTCCATTATCTGCCCTTCCCCTTTTCCCAACTCCTGTATTCTCCTCCCAAGGTTACCCTAAACCTTAGATAAATAGGGGTCGGTCGTCTTCTTTCCCCTGTAGACAACCTAGTCTCTCTCCCTACCTCATTTCTCTATTGTTTCTGCTTGCAGGTCTGCCCATCACTATATATCCCCTTCTACTATCCTTTTGAGTCCTGTCTATATTGTCTGCTCCACAGTCCTATCTATCCTCTCCCTACTCCCCTTCACCACCTCCACCCTGACTAGTCTACCCTATCTTTTTCTCCCTGTATTGGTTTCACTTAATTTTCTCTCCTCTCTTTATACTACTCCCTTAACCCCTGCATAATCTTACCCTTATTACTCTTCCCCTGTCTCCTGCCCTGGTCTTCTACCTTACTGATTGTCTCTCTCCCACTGCTCTCACCTTACTTGTGTCTGCCCCGCTCCGCTCCCCTCCCTACCCCCAATTCCCACCCACCCCCAGGGTTCCTCCACTTATACCTCACTAGACACTCCCCCTATCTCTCCCAACCAATCCTCTTCCACTTTACTAGTTCTATTCCACTATTCTCCTTCCTCCCTCTTAGCCTCTCTCCATAGGTTGGCTCTTTACAACTGGTACTTTGACTTACATTATCACACTAGCTATATTCACCCAATACTCACTCATTACCATGCCTCCTACACTCAAAGCTTTTTTCATACATATCCTACTCTTCACCTCTACTATAACCTTCCTATCCATACCTTATTACTTCACCTTCTTTGAAAATATCACTCTACATGAACAAAACCTTCACCTCCAACAAACTTTACCAACCTCTTTTCTCAATACCCTCAATCATAGTAATATAACCTGTTCCTCTAACTTTTTACTACCAAAATACCACAGATCATCTCATACATCATACTACTTAAACAAAAGGTACCCATATAACATACCCAAGATCCTTAAATCCCAATTTTCTTCACAGAGGAACCTTCTCCTACACGGAGACATTCATCCCAACCCTGGTCCTAACACCAACATTAATGTAAGTCTAAGTAATATGTCTTCAACAATACCACCATCATGTACTAATTCAGGCAACTCCCTTCTAATAGCTCACCTTAACATTAGGAGTATAAATAATAAAACTCACCACCTCCATTCCCTCCTAGACTTACACTCATTTGATATTCTATGTCTCACAGAAACTTGGCTAAAACCCTCTACTAAAGACCAAGAAATCACCCCTCCTGGCTTTAATATACTGAGATGTGACCGCATAAAGAAGAAAGGCGGAGGAATAGCCATTATCTATAAATCTAATCTTCAAGTTACTCTCTATAATGAACTTCCATCTCTAGACTCCAAAGCCGAAATTTTATCCATCAAACTTCAAATTAACAACAATAAATCAATATATATAATTTGTTTGTACCTTCCCCCTGGAAAGAATACTCATATTCTTGAGGAATTACTTAATTCACTTTCGAACCAACTATCCCAAGAAACCATAATACTTGGCGACGTCAACATTGACTGGTTAACCTGTTCATCCCAGCACCCTACTAGCCATATAAATCTCTATGGGTTCTCACAATTAATAACCACTCCAACTAGAATTCATAAACCTAATACAAAAGAAACAACTCTAGACTGGATCCTTATTAATAACCATCCTAACATCTACACTTCAGGAACACTCCCTGATAATATTAGCGATCATATGCTCACATATATTGTTAGACAAAAATTGCACGTCCCAACTACCCATAAACTCAAGACATCCCGCTCAAACAAATTCTTCAATCCTGAACTGTTCCTCACAGAATTAAAAGCATGTAACTGGTCACCACTAACTCACCTTGAACTTAATGAAGCAGTGACCTACTTTAATACCAATTTTCTACAGATCCTTGACTTTCATGCTCCCATTCGCACTACTAGGATAAGATCCAAAATGGCACCTTGGCTAACGAAGCAAACTAAGAACAAAATGATCCTTAGAAATAAAATTTGGGCTAAATGGAGAGCTACCAAATGTCCTTCAGATCACCTCCTCTTTAAACAATTAAGAAATGCCACTAAGAAAGATACTCTCACAGACAAAAAGGAATTTTATCTTCACCTTCAACAAACTAGTCAACAAACCCCTCAAAATTTTTGGTCAGGCATTAACAAACTTCTTAAACCAGGAAATACAACTACTCCTACCCGTTCTGGCTTTAACCTTAGCAACTCCACTCTGATCCCAGATGCCTTCAACAACTATTTTACAGAAGTTATTCAAAGCCTAGCTAATTCATTACCCACATCTACTTCTACCTTACCTAATACTTCTAATACCTCCTCTAACACCTTTCACATTCAACCTGTAGCCACATCTCTTATCTATAAGCTTCTCAAGAAACTTAAACCTTGCACTCCATCTGCTTACCAACTCCCATCTGAATACCTACAAATTGCTGCAGAAGCTATAGCCTACCCCATATCCATACTTATTAATAGAACTATCTCTGAAGGAAAAATCCCCACCATATGGAAAATATCTCATATAATTCCCCTACATAAAGGGGGCTCCTCAACTGAGTTCTCAAACTTTCGCCCTATTGCCTTACTCTCCCCTTTATCAAAGATTATGGAAAGATGCATACACAAACAATTTCTCAACTACCTTCTACAAAACAGACTTCTAGCCAATTGTCAACATGGTTTTAGACCTTCCCACAGCACTACAACTGCCCTCCTTTCCTTTACTGACATTATTAATAATAATAAGAACAATAATCTCCTCTCCTCTGCACTATTCCTAGACCTGTCAAAAGCCTTTGACATGGTTAACCATAACATACTTCTTGACAAACTAAATCTCTATTGTCTGGGCTCACAAGCACTTCAATGGTTTAGGAGTTATCTCCAAAACAGGCAACAAGCAGTACTATGGGATAATAACCTATCTTCCTTACTACCAGTAAACATAGGTGTTCCACAAGGCTCAATCTTAGGTCCCTTGCTTTTTTCTCTATTTATTAATGACCTACACGTGAACATTCCCCAAGCCATCTGCATTCAATATGCCAATGACTCAACTTTAATCTGTGCTGCAAATAATGTTTCCTCCCTCCAGTCCCTAACTCAAACAGTTTTCCATAAAGCTGAAAATTGGTTTATGGAACATTCCCTCCTTCTAAATCCCAAGAAAACAAAACTTCTTCTCTTTTCTCCCACTCTCAAATCTTCCACACCTTTCTTCTCTATCTCCTCTAATAATGCTACCTGTATTAACCCAGACATGACCACTCGCCTATTAGGTATTACTATTGATAACCGTCTTAATTTTGATGACCATATTGACAACACCATCAAATCAGTTAACAAAAAAATAGGTACTCTCTACAGAATTAAACCCTTTCTTACCCCAGCAGCTAGAAAAACCATTGCCCAAACCCACCTGATTTCCACTCTTTTCTATGCCTCTGCCATATATACTAACTTATCAAAAAATACCATTACCAAACTCTCTTCCTGTTATAACAGTATAACTAGATTCATTACTGCTACTCCCTTCAGAACTCACCACTGTCTCAACCTCAGGCAACTTGATTGGTTAGAACTTAATAGCCACCTACTCTATCAACAACTAATTATCATTCATAAGTCCCTTTACTACCCGGATGCTACCCCTAGCCTGACAAAACTGATTACCCCTTATAAAAACCTAGCCACACTCCGCTCTGCTAATAAACTACTAGTAGCCTCGACTAAATCTTACAATAAAGCTGGTGACTCATTATTTTCAAATTCTGTCGGGAAAATCTGGAACCAACTCCCTCAAGAAATAACTAACCTAGACTCCACATCCCTTTTTAAAAAACATATCAAAGAGCACCTAAAAACCCACTGGCTATGTCCCTGTGCTAACCCTGACTGAAAACACTTCCCCCTTACTCCTAACTTCACTCACTCTCCCCTGACTGTTGCCTCTAAATGCCACACGTACTGATACCAGCTACTTCCTTATTTTGAATCCTCCATAAATTTGACCTATTCTTTCTTTCTTCTCCATATTATGCCATTTGAGGGCTTCCTAATCTGCTCTTTTTATTATTCTTACTTTCTATCCTGCATACCTGAAATCTCTGTTTTTAACCAGCTGTTTCATTTATTTTTGTTAATTATGGTCTTGAGTTGGCTAGTCTGTTTTTGTTTTTCTTTTTTTCCTCTTTTAGTCTTACTCATGCTTACCATTGTACCATTCTGTATTTTTGCTTGCTATTGTCTCTTTTTTTTGGTTGTTAATAGTTGCTTACTGCTTGTATTTTGGAGCTTTTCTCCCCGGGCCTCTACTGAAAACGGATATATGTCCAGCTAGACTAGCCCGGTCAACAAATGTAAAATAAAAATAAAATAAAACTTAGTGCTGGTCAGTCTGGGACAGTAAAAAAAAAGTGTCCTTATAAAGGTAGTGAACACTCCATATGAAATAACACTAACATCAATACTTAAATAAGGATAGTGGAAAAATAAAATAAAATTAGTCCTGTAAACAATGTGGTAATTTCCTAAGTTACAGTACACTTTTAAGTGAACAGTAGTAATTTAGTCCAGGCTTTCTGAAAGAGTTCAGCTTTAATTGTCATATGAGTTAAAGCTTTTCTAGTACATTTAGGATATCACCTTCAAGATCACCCATGTCTATGCAATCCACTACCTGGAATTTAAAACCTGTGTCTTCTATGCAGAGAAAGGTGTTTGGCTAGTGCATTGTTTTTACAACCAGTGCAGATTTCTGCCAGATCACATGAAATTCTATGCTTATGTTTATTTATAGTCTTGCCGACATAAAATACATCACATTCATTGCACTGTGCCCTTACACCATGCAGTGTATATACTGAATTTACTTTCCTATCTCAGCCTAGCACTTGGATTTACATATTCTTTGGAATGCAAATTATCTATTGAAAATGTTAATAAATAAGAACTTTCCAATATTGTGATGACCACTGCCATTATTAAATTGTAATATCAGGCTCATATATCATAATCAGATCCTGTTGTTGCTGGATGGTATATCTAAATGTGATACAACATGACATACATTATAGCAGTGAAGTAGTCTCAACGACAACATGCCTGACTTTGAGGCTCTGGTATATTTGCAGCACATCCACGTGTGTGTAATTACTGAAACTTAATTTAAATGATCAGAAATCCCCTCCACACGGGTTTTATGCCTACCAGATGAGATGGCAGGATTGAAGGCATTTCCACATTTGTTAGAGACCATATCACTTCTAGACCAACTCTTAGGGACCCACAAAAAGAGCTCATCTAGGGACCCACAAAGAGAGCTCATCTAGGAACCCACAAAAAGAGCTCATCTAGGGACCCACAAAAAGAGCTCATCTAGGGACCCACAAAGAGAGCTCATCTAGGAACCCACAAAAAGAGCTCATCTAGGGACCCACAAAAAGAGAGCTCATCTAGGAACCCACAAAAAGAGCTCATCTAGGGACCCACAAAGAGAGCTCATCTAGGGACCCACAAAAAGAGCTCATCAAGCTCTAAATCACACTAAACAAAACCAATTATCATTTTGTAACCTACACCCTCTGTGGCCCCCTGAAATTCATGTAAGGTTTTTAGATGTAATCAATGAACTCCCTGAAACAAAAAAACACCGCAAGTTTGGGAGACTTTAACTATCCATCAATAAAATGGAGCCAATACACTTCAAATGTAGGATATGCCCAAAAGTTCTTAGATTTCCATAAATAAAATCTCATTGGAACTCATTAACAAACCCACTAGAGGGTGTAATAAACTTGACCTAGTCATTATGAATACACTTTCTTCATGTACTATTCCTTCACTGTTTAAGTCAGATCCTAAATTAGTGACCTTCAGCATTTGAACTTTAAACTTGAAGGTATCAATATTTCTGATTTTAAGCATTTCAGACTTACAAATCTCATAAAATTCTATAATGACTTTTCAAGGTTCCCCTGACATCACCAAAACAGGGAGCCTTACAAAAGAGTTCTATGCTCACTTAGACTTATGTATAGATTTGATAGTACATACCAGATCAAAATATAATGGGAAGTTTAAAAGCAAACCACCCTGGTGATCCACTGCCATAAACAAACTTTAGAATAAGATAAAAAAAATCCTTAAAGTATACATCAGGTCTATGGCCCCTCAAATCAAGGAAAGCAATTAAATAATGAGTAAAAGCACACACACACATATTATATATATATATATATATATATATATATATATATATATATATATTCTGCATTAGGTTTACTTCAGTTAGCATGTGAAGATAAAGGCAACTACAAATCTTTCTTTAGTTATGTTAAGAAACTAAGAAATAACACCCAGTATTGCTCAGAAATGATTTAAGATGGCATCACCTTCTGACCTGATAACATTGCCACCATGCTAGCTAACAAAGTCAGTGCCAACTTCATCCTGTAAGTAACTATTCAATGCTCACTTATTCCAGAAGTTCTCATCCCCCCACCCCATCATCACCAAAGATCATATACTAAAGGTGCTGTCAAAGACTAAATATACTTCCTCCATGCATTCTGATAATATACCTGACTGTTTGGCAAACAGCACCAAACAAGCCCTGGCAGAACCACTCCTTACAGTATTTAAACCTCAGTCTAGCCTCTGGCTTTGTCCCTGAAGTCTGGAGCGCAACAGTGCCTCAGCAAATTATAGGCTCATCAGCCTGACGTGTCTCATATACAAAGCCATGGAACATGTTATAACTGACCTGACTATGATATCAAAAGTCTCATCAGGTTAGACCCACAGCATCTAGGCTTTGTGAAGGGTAGATCCTGTCTATTGACTTTGTTTGATTTCTTTGAAAAAGTAACACAACCTGTAGAGAGCAGTCATACTGTACACATGGCATTCCTCGACCCAGCCAAGACCTTTGACACTATACCCAATTGTAGCATGGTTAGAAAGTTCATTGCTTGACATATACATCTCTATGTGGTAAGGTGGATAGCAAATTTGCTAAAGGGCAGTATATATATATATATATATATATATGGTGTGGGTAGCAGGTGCCTCATGAAAAGAGCATGAAGGCAACCAGTGATGTTATGCAGGGCTCTGTATGAGACCCTTTTTATTTGGAATATATGTTTCCTGACCTCAGAACCAGAAACCAAAACCTCTGGCTGAACAAGTTTGCAGATGTTTGTAAACTGGGAGTCATTGTCAAGTTACCTTTGATACCCCAGGCCCTGCAACAAAAATTAATATTTGTAAACACCCGATGTGCAAACAATGGCCATACGTTAATGGCTAAAAAGAGCATCAGTGTCACATTTGATAAATTCTCTGTCCCCCCAACATATGGCATAGACAATACTCCACTCCAGAATGACAATGTTGTTAGAGACCTTGGTACTTGGGTTGACAGCTCCCTCTCCTTTGATCATTATGTAATGACAGTAGTCAGGGAGTCCATCTACTTAGTGCAGCTGATCCCCAAGGGAACATCTTCCAGATCCAAACAGGTCATAGGTTCATAGGTTCATAGGTAGGTACTAGGCTATCAGCCCAAGAGCCTAAGTAAGCTTAGCCAACAAGGTTCCCTGGCTAACGCCACCCAAGAAAGTTAATTTCCTGTGCCCCTGAAGAGCAGAGCCACAGAAGTGATCCTCAGGGTGCACTTCCTATTTCCCATCCACTCATCAAGATTTTTCGTGAAGAGTGCTAATGAGGAACTTTGGTTAACATAGATGGGTAGCTTGTTCCAGAGTATAGGAAGTCTCTGGGACAGGAATCTATCTCTCCAGCATGTCCTGTTTATTGTGGTGACAAGGTTTAGGTCCCTAGAGTGTGTAGCTCATAGGGATTAGGATTTCTTTAGGTGTAGCATGTCCAACAGCTCTGGGTTTAACATAGCTTTATATGTTAGGCAGAGATCTCCTCGGAGTAGGTGATATGCTACAGAGTAAAGCTGGATCTTTGTGAGACGGTCAGTGTAGGGCATCTGTTTCAGGCCAGTAATCCTCTTTGTGAGGTACTTCTGTGGCCTTTCCAGCTGCTGCAGATATCTTGTGAGGTGCATTCCAAAAGGGGCGTTGTACTCTATAATGGGTCTAATGAGTGCCAAGTAGAGAGGAACAATGACCTCTTTTTTCCTGGATGAGAACCCTTTTGTGATGAGGTGTGCCACATAGAAGTATTTCCTGACTACTGTGGCAATGTGATTATCAACGGAGAGACTACTCTCCACCTGGGTCCCAAGGTCTCTTATCACACATTCAGCGTTATGTAGACTGCCATTTATGTGGTAGTTCATGGGTACAGTGTTTTTACCAAAGGGGATGACAATGCACTTTTTGGTATTGAGCTTGAGGCCATGCCTCTGACACCAGGCATCTGTCTCAGTGAGACCCTTCTGTAGGATGTCCACATCATTTGGGGACTCGACTATGGTTCCTAGTTTGCAATCATCTGTGAACGTCATTAGCCAGAGGCCTTCTGTGTTAGCCTGTACTTCAGAAAAGTAGATCCCAAGCAGGAGAGGTCCCAGGACTGAACCCTGTGATACTCCACTTGTCACTGGTTTGAAGTCAGATTTGGAGTCTGCAACTTTTACAGTGTGGGTTCTGTCAGTGAACCAGTTGGCAACTCATCTTGTGACATAGGGATTTATACCTAGTTTAGTGAGCTTAGCTATAATTCCAAAATGGGGGATGGTGTTGAAAGCCTTGGCGAGGTCAAGATAGCTTGTGTGAACCACCTTACCCTCGTCTACGGCTTTGGTGACTGCCTCAAAGAAGTCAATCAGGTTCAGAAGGCATGATCTGCCTTTCACATACTCAAGCTGTGTGGGGTCCAGAGTTTGGAGGTTACCAATGTCTTTGTTTATGAGTTCCATGATGATATGTTCCATGACTTTGCAGACCAGGCTTGTCAGGCTAATAGGGCGATAGTTCCCAGGATCAGTGGTGGCTCTCCCTTTGTGGAGTGGGATAACTGTTGCTGTGCACCATTCAGTAGGCACAAAGCCTGACGTGAGACTATGATTGAACATTATGCTTAGGTGGGGAGCCAATTCATTCTGAAGTTCATGTAAAACGCAGCCCGAGATGTTGTCCGGTCCCATGGATGCTGTGTTTTTGGTTTCTGAGAGTGCAGCTTTTACCTGCATAGATGTGATTACAGAGACTCTGCATTCTTCCTGTATAGATATGGGCCCTTTAGGGGGTGAGAAGGGGGTAAAGTTAGCACTGAACCTGTCTGCCAGGATGTTGTCAATATCAGTTGATTCTGTATTTTTTGTGCCGTTGTGCTGTAACTCAGAGCAGATCTGGGTGTCGCCATTGAGATTCTTGACATAGCTATAGAATGCTTTGTGGTTGCCCTTAGAATCAGTGGTGATTTTATTTTCATAGCTAGCTTTGGAGGATCTTATAAGGGATCTCAGCTTCTTACTGAGGCTGACCAGGGAGCTCCTCCACTCATGGGATTTTACTCTCTTTTACAACAGTTTCTTCCTTCTGTTGTAGCGTTTGTTTATGGCAGGGGACACCAGATTGGCTTCCTTTTTTTGGAGGATAGCGTCTTGGTTCTGTTTGGGATAGCATGATCCATGCACTCGTGTAAGTGCTTATGGAGTGCATTTGTGTAGGATTCAGCAGTTGTAACTGTATTGTCCATCTGCATGGGTGTCATGAAGTTCGCCACTTCTGTCTTAAGAAGCATGAAGCTGGCTTTGAAGAAATTATTTACCATGGTTTCCTTAATGGTGGGTGAGGAGGATGCAGATATCTAGGGTGATTAGCTTATGGTCGGATCTGACCAACAAGGAGTTGACTTCAGGTGTGGAACACCGGTCACTCATGTTGGTAATGACTAGGTCTATGATATTGTTGCCCCTGGTGGGGGTGTGGATCCAGGGCATTGGAATTTATGAATTCCAAAAAGCGTTGAGCGAAGGAGTTGGTACATGAGCAGTTTTCCCAGTTAATGGTGGGGTAGTTGAAATTGCCCATTATTAGGGTGTTTGGTTGAACCCTAATATTTTCCAGTATATCAAGAAAAGAGGAGTGGGAATCCTGGGGCATGGTGGGAGATTTGTAGCAAGCTACAATTTGGATTGCAGTTTTGCCCAGAGTTAGTTTGATAACCTTGGATGCATTATGCTGCGCAACTAGCCTGGAGGTGTGGATATCCTTAATGAATATGGACACACCTCTGCCTTTGGTGTTCTGGTCCAGGTTAGATGGCTGAAACTTTGGTATGAGTTATAGCCTGGTAATGCAGGTGTGCTCTCTAGAGCCTTGAACCAGGTCTCAGTCACTGCACAGATATTGATGTTCTCCATTTTAAGGAGTGCCTCGAGTGAGTGCATTTTGAGATTTAGACTTCTAGCATTGAGTAGCATTACTCTCAATTTTTGCTTGCCTGTTGCTGTTACAGTGGTGAATTTGTCATTTGAACCTTGCCTAAAAAAGGCACTATAGGGGTGGCAAGACCCTTAGCCAGTATCCAGAATCCCAGGGGCGACAGGTGCAGGCCATCTCTGACAAAGCATCGTGGTCTGTCAACTATGTCATCCCAGGCAGACAGATACTTGATCCCCTTCGAATGACACCAGAAGCTTAGCCAATTGTTGAAGTCAATCATTTTGTCCTTGTACTGTGGTATCATTCTGGGTGATGGCAGGATGCTAATCAGGGTTAGCGTCATACCTGCCTGGGCTACAAGATCAGAGAGCTCTTCCATGTCTCTTTTCATATAGTCCAGGGAGGTATGTCTCAGGTCATTCACACCAACATGGACAATGACAGAGTCATATTTTTACTTGTGGAGTGACCTGAGTGTGTTGGTTATGTGGCGGATCCTGGCACCTGACAGGCAGCTGACAGTAACCTTCTCCTTGTTTAGCCTGGTGAGTGGGACATCAGTGTGCCTAACTATAGCGTCACCCATGACTAGTGTGTTGGGTATGTTCTTTTGCCTTATGGGCTGTGATTTATTGGCACAGTGAGTGTGTGAACTATGTATCATGTGGGTTGTATTGGGGGGTGGAGGTTGCTTGCGTTTCTGCTTTGGAGGTCTTTGTTGCTTGAGCAGATTATTATTGAGAGCCTCTGCGAATATTTTTGTGTTTCTATGTGTGGATTTTGGTGTAGGTTTAGTGAGACTATGTGATGAGTGTGGTGTGGTGCAAGTGTTTACCTTCTCCTCTTGACTGTCAAGTTCAGTTTTGGTTGGAGAGAGCTTTACCTCCAGTTTGGCTAGAGAAGTGCATCTCTCACAGGTTGTGGTGTTGGGTGGTAGAAGGAGAGGGTTGTCTGTGTACATGAGGGAATTGCTACATTGCATCATTGATCCCCAAGGGGATATCTTCCAGATCCAAAGAGGTCATTGATCCCCAAAGGGATATATTCCAGATCCAATGAGGTCATTGATCCCAAAGCGGATGTCTTCCAGATCCAGTGAGAACATTGTCCCATTATATTCAACATTGATTAGGCCAATTATTGAATACAATGTCTCCTTTGGGAAATGCCTCAATAAGACATATCAGATACCTAGAAAGACCCCAGAGGTTCCTAAGTAAGAAGATCAGTGGCTTAAAAACCCTGAGCAATCAGAAAAGACTGGAAGAACTGCCCCTTTATTTAGTATCTTATGGACTCCTGAGGGGAGATCTACAGCTTGTCTTCTGAGCCATTAAGAATCAAGTGGCTTTGGATCTCTTGTACCTCCACAAATCGAATAGTCCCACTAATATCAGAACAATGGATCTAAATCTTAGATAAAGAGATCACTCTTCACCATCAGATGATAAAATAAGCTGGAAAGATAAGTTCATTGCACAGCCCCTCCCCACCACTGACATAGACTCACACTGAAAATTAAGCATTGTGGTATGTTATCTTCCTTCAAATAAGAACTGGATAATTGGATGGGTATCCACAAATCCACCTCTGGCTTCTTTGACCTGACACTCCTTGAAAGAGGGAATTAATTCTGAGCATGAGAGTGGCATGGTGCAAATGAACACAAAACTCAGGAACATTGTATTTCCTATGATTCTATGATCCTGTGATCCTAATATTGTTTCTGTTGAGGCATGATAATAGTTATTTGATTAATAAATGACGACATACTCATTGCATTGTCTCATTTTTTGTTGTAACATCATTATTTTTTTTATCTGTTAGAATATGTGTTAAAACTAGATGCTCAGTTTCATTTCTCTGTTATGTAGGTCGGTGACTACATTTTTTTGAGAGTGAGTGGTCTTGGTGTTCAAGGTGTTGCTGTACACTCCAAAATGACTGGAGTGGGACCTCTCTGCAATTTAGTACTTGCTGACATTGAATGATGGGAGGGCCTCTTTTGCAGGATGCAGAACAGGGTATCTAGTCATATCCAACAACACCAGTTTCATACAAAACAACAAACTGGTGGTTCAGGAAAATCCTTTATTTTGTATTCAAACCCTCTATATACTTTTATAAATATATATAATTCACATTTTGAATCGAGCCAATTAAACATCCAACATCAACTGATCACTATCATGTGAAAAACAAAATAAACATTCAAAAGAAGCGACTTTTTTAATTAACAATTATTGATCTAATGAAATACTATCAACCCAGACCTACATCCATTCCTGTGGGATACAAGATGTTCAATTTATAGATAAAAAATGCTTCAACTCCATTCAGTGCTAACTTTTTATCGCCATACTATGATAAGGAGGGAAAATCCAAACACAAAAAGCCAGCACATAATAATACTACAGATTCCATTATGTTCAAGAGGGGGGGGTCCAGGTAGGACTGATGGTTTATGAGACTACCTGGATATTTTGATTATGACACTTGCAAACATAAAAAACTATGTACTGTAATCAATAACTTAAAACAATCACTTAAATCCCAATAACGGAATAATTCTACAAGTGATAAGATGTAAGAAATAGATCAAACTAAAAGTTGGAAGTATAATATTATTAAGCAGAAATTAAACTGTGACGGGACCAATCAAATTTCAGCAAAGATTCCATTTTTTTCCCTGGCAAAGAAATACCTTGCACGAGGGAAGAGATTCTTCTGCATTGCAAATTGATTCATAGGACACTAGAAGTGTTTCATTTGAGAGACTGAATACAAATAATAACACATCCATTTTCCACTTTCATTTCAGAAGAATGATGGAGATTATCTAGACGGGCGGCCATGGTGGTGCAACGGTTACCGTTGCCGCCTCACAGCAAGAGGTTCTCCGGTTCGGTCCTTGGCTGGGGTGCCTTCTGTGCGGAGTCTGCATGTCCTCCCTGTGGTCGTGTGGGTTTCCTCCGGGTGCTCCGGTTTCCTCCCACATCCCAAAGACATGCAGTAGGTGGATTGGACACTCTAAATTGGCCCTAGGTGTGAGTGTGTGCATGTGTGTGCCTTCTGTGGAAGGTTGGGCACCGGGCTGGCAACTCGACACTGTAAAACTCCACTGCCAATCATGAGCGGACAGTGATCTGCTGTGGTGACCCCTAACCGGGAAAAAGCCAAAAGAAGAAGAAGAAGATGGAGATTATCTAAGTAACAGAAGCAGTGGTGGAGCACATCAAGGAAGAGGACAGCGATGAGGAAATGAGATAGATCGTCGTTACTGACGACAGACTTTGGGACACTAAGTATCAATGTACACAGACTTTCAGACTTTGTGTTAGATTACAATTCTATTCCAGCACTTAGTAGGACCTGAAATTTATCCTAACACATTTAGCAGTGTTGGAAGTTGTTTACCTTAATTTATTCAACTAATGCAGGAAATTCAAGCTACATGTATATCTTTCTAGACATTAAATGCAGTTACAAAGTGATAATACAACCTTTTCAGATAATGAAATTTGATGCTTTATTGAATGCTAACACTTAACAATATTCCTGAAGATGTGTTTTATGAATGTGGACAAGAATTAGATGAAATGCAAAGTGAAGTGGAACAATTGTCTTTAATTTATAGGAAAAGTATATTAGAATAGGATTGCCAAATGGTAATGTTAGACATTTTTCCATCCCTAAAATAAATGATAAAATTAATACATTGGAAAATGTTTATAAAAGGGATGTAAAGGAAGTTTTTTCAAATTTTTGAAAACAACTAGAAAGAATAATTTGACAAAGGATGAATAGCTGGCACTACAGAAATTATGGATGCCCAAGTACAAAATAGTCATGTATCTGACTGATAATGCAGTAAATATTGTTGCAACAGACACATACAATTATTACAACATGTGCCTCACTATCTTAAATAATTCTGTGATCATGAACTATTAAGAATGAATCTGATTCATGAATCAGGGACATTTGAGTCTTTTATTAAGGGGGATATTATCAGGCTTTTCAGACAGGGGAACTGTGTAACGTTATGCACCAATCTTCCATTGGATTGTATGTTTATGCTAAGACTGTCTCTCTCCCTTAGGGATGTTGAACGTTTCTTGTGTAGGGTCTTTTCAATATAACTTAGACTTGTTATTTGATCCATATGTGAAGAAATTTATCAGGAAGAATTTGTCCTATGTTGATGATACTCAGAAAGTGTAAGACAAAGTTATAAAAGTGAAAAGGAAGGCTGAATATTTCTGGGGGTCTGTGGAAGCCTGCAATTTGTATTACTCAATTCCATGTGTAAAAGGAGTTTAAATGGTGGTCTCCATCATGGTAGATGAACCTTACTCTTTCTTTGTGCAGTCTCTTCTTTGTTACTGTCTCACTTATAACATTTTCAAGTTTAACAATAACTTTTATCATCAAAAGAAGAGCATGGCAATGGGAGTATCATTTAGCTCTACATTTGCGAACATTTTTATGTCCAGTCTAGATGATGAATATATTTATTATCCTCAGTATTTCAAAGAGAATGTGATTGTGTCCAACATTATATTAATGATTATTCTTCTGTAAGGGTAAAAAACAAAGCTGAATCAAACGCAAGTGGCATTTTATATTCCTGTGAGACAATACCTGATCAGTTGATTTTTTTAAAGATGTAATAGTGAAGGGAACTGATGGAAAATTGGTTGAGAGAGTATAGAAAGAAGAGGACAGCTATGTGCAGAGCTCCTATCCCCTAGATTAAGGGATACACCTTTTGGATCTTTGATGAGCTAGTAGAAATATCACTGTCTAAAAATTTTTTTAAAAAATTGTGAGGAAATGGTTAGCAATTTCATGGAGAAAAGATAAAAAAAATATACCATTTGGCAAGCCTCTAGGAAAACTGAAATACTTAGAAATCAAAGAAAACCTAAACAGTCAATTTTTTAGCACATCTCAAACAAATGAGAAATATGACAGGATATGATAGATGGCATTAATGATCCCATGTACTTTGTGACTATATACAGAATTTTCAAATAAGATTAAAGAAATTACTCACATTTTGTCACCACAGGATGTTCTTTTCAAAGCTTTCCCAAACAAGACTGTTTGCACTTTGCACCCTCAGAATTCTTTATTGAGCACAGGATGAAATCAAAGCAACATTTCAAAATCAGACAGCATTTTACTTAAGAGTTCATTGGTGGTTTATGGTATTTCAGTTTATGTAACAATAAATGGTATATTGAGCAAACTACTATAAAAGTTAAGTTTTGAATACAAGAGCATATTTGAGATGTAAAAATGGGAATGCAGTGTCTTAGCATTACTTGATGTGAAATTTCAACAAAGCAATTGGATTCTCCCTCCTTACCAAGGGTTGGAAATAATATATATATATATATATATATATATATATATATATATATATATATATATATATATATATATATATATATATATATGGGACTACCTGTTATTATTGAAAACCCACTTCACTGAACTTCTAAAAACTGGGACGACTTTGCCAAACACTTGCTTGCACAAACTCTTAGATCACTGGGAATTTACTCTGGGAAAGTAACCACAGGGAACCATAGTGAACTTTGCCCTTTTCCCCACTGTAGTGTGATGATGACGTTGGTATATTTAGCTAGGGGAGGTGTGGGGGGGCTGTGGGAGGGGTATGTGTGTGGGGCAAAACACCCCGACTTGGGTGGGTTTAATTTGCTTCAGTTTGTTTATTTAGTCGTGGTGGACTAGATAGATGTTTTAAGATACGGTTAGGTGAACATGTGAGGGACATAAAAAGCAAGAAGTCAACCAAATGCACTTTATGTCTACTCAGAAGAATGTTTAAATTTCAAAAGATTTCTATTTTTTTGTGGTGGATAATGCCATGTACAATGAGGGGATGGTGACCTTGAGAGTTTGTTAGATCACAGAGAATTGTTATGGATATTAATATTTAATGGCATGTCAAAACATGGTCTACATGAACAAGTGTCGATTCCTGATTTTTTAAAACTTCATGCAGGAGCAATTTATTTTTTTTTTATTTTAAATTTGAATAATAATTTATTGATTAAAAGGGTTATTGCAAGTGTCAATACAGCGGTATATATTTTTACTTCTTTTTCCCTTTTCTTTCTTTTGATTTGGATGATGTATTGTGATTGTCAGTTTTAGATGCAAGCACTAATGTTTTTAATGGCTGCTGTCATGACACTGTAATTGTGGGGGACATTTAAAAAGACTGTTAAATGTATTGAATTTAACTCTGATGAAGCCTTGCTGTGACAAGGCAAAAGGACTAAGTTATTAAAGTTTTTTGTTTCAACAGAACCTCTGGTGCTTCTGTCTGGTCACAGTATTCTAGCCGTTTTTTCAATGTATTATTTGAATGGTATTATTTGGTAGAGTGTGTTCAATTTCACAGACTTTTGCCTCAAGGATACTTCATAAATTCCTCAAAATACTCTTGGCACATGTGAATCCGTATATCTATTTCCCAGTGTCACCTCAAGACAGCCTGTACCATGAATGCCTTCTGTGAAATGGCATGTTTTCCTGAGGTGCTAGGTGTGATAGATTGTACCCATGTTGCTATTAGAGCCCCATTGGTGGGAGTGGTATTGGAATAGGAAGGGCTACCATTCATTCAACTGCCAGGTCCTGTGTAATACATGGGGGAGCATCACCATTGTGCCAGCCCAGCATCCTGGCAGTTCCCACAATTCTTATATTCGGCACACAAGCTCAGTGTACCATCTTTTCCTGCATACAAGGATTCCCATGGTCACCTAATTGGCATACTGTTTCTAATAATGCTAATTTCTGTATCTATAAAATAGCATAGGAAGTACTGATTAATCACCCCCCTTTTTGTTATGTGTCCCCTCCTTATTTTGTTTTCCAGGTTAAATAAGCTACCCACCCGTATCCTGGATAATGACATCAGTCCATTACCCCCAGGGAGCTGTTGAGCAGTGTTTCAACTTGCTCAAAGTCCACTTCCTTTGCATGAGTGAGTTGGGGGGGGGGCTTTAGTGCGATCCTGCTACTGGATGCAAGATGTTTACCACTTGCTGCATTCTGCATAACATGATCATGCATCATTCTGGTGGACAACTGCCTCAGCCAATCACTGTTAATGACAGTACAGCTTCCTGTATTATTTCTCCAACCAGTGATGACAGCAATGATGGCCAGCCAATGGCAGTAGCATACAACCACTCCAGCAGGCTCATGCAAGGTACATCTATGTGTAGACGAAGAGGTTGTGTCTAGTCCAGACATATGGTCCATGTCTTTCAGTACATGACAGTTAGAAGTCACACATTTAATACTTGATCCATGCAGTGTTACTCGTGGACTATACTGAGTGATGTATGGTCAATGTACACTGTACATCAGACATTTCTCCTCATATGCTGCTGGGCAGTCAAAGCCTTGCAGGTCTCTGGTGCTGACTGTCAAATATGTCTTCACCTGGCACCTCTGTGTACAAGTGTGCATTGGATACTGCTACGTCTGAAAAGGTAGTTGCTTCTTTATGAATTCAGGCTATGCACGAGAAATAGGTGTTGAAGAATATGGTGCCCCCCACCCCCTACTGTTGTGTCATTTTATCATTTGACTGAGTGTATGATCCGGTTTCACTGCCTACCAAGTTATCTATATGATGTGGGATAGGGGGCTTTCCCAGTACACTTTGCTACAACTGATTGCTACTATCACTAGGCTGTGTCATGGGTGTGAGTGCTATGTAACAACATCAGCCTGCTTTGCTGAAGCACAGCATGTGGCTGTTTCTGGTGCTGACACTGTGAAGAAATATGTCAAGATGTGGCTAATTTGAAAGTGACTCAGAAATTCAAGAATGTAATTGGTATGGTAGTCAAGAAAAGTTGGCTTTATTTGCAAATGATATCATTGTATAGCTGATAAAACCAGAAAAGGACATTTCAGTGTTGTTGATCATTCTGAGACAGTTTCAAGTCTTATCAAGATACAAAATTAATGAGGATGAAATAAAGACAGGCTGATGCATGGAACAGACTACCAACTTATATTAAAGCAAGCACCAGTTTAGATATTTTTAAGAACAGTCTGGGCACGTATTATGGGAACAGCTGTTCTGGTATATTGGCAGGCTAGAAGGGCATTAATGCCCATGCTTGAAATATTTGTATGTATGTGTGTAAAAGCAATAGCTGTAAACTATGCACCCACACATGAATTTATTCAGCAGAACCCATATGGGGACATGATAAAACAAAGTGCTTAGGAGTTTGGATTAAAAAATTATTTTGTTATGGCAGCTAAGGATATGTGGGGAGAGACTAAACAAAAGGAAATATGCAAATTAAGAAACTGGAAGCTCTATTTTATGGATATGGATAGCAAGAGACAAACAGTGAAAATGTTTTAGTCCCTTTAGTTTTATACACAGGTCAGCCATATTTTATCAACCAGAGGGGAATTTGTGGATAGCAATTAATAAAGTTGAAGGATTTTGTCTGGAGGTAAAGAGGTCAAGAGTCTAGTGGGGTAAGCTTTTTATCTGGGAGGAGAAGAGGTCAAGAGTCAAGTGGGATAAGCTGATCCTTCCAATAGAACAAGGTGGTACCTGATCTGAAGGGGTATTTCAGAGCTACACAGTTAAGGCTCCTATACACAGCACAAGCAGAAAGCTATAATCAAAGTGGAAAGGCATGATAATGAAACAGGGGGAACGCTCAAGGAACAAGGAGAACATCAGGTTTTGGATGCAGATCTTTAAGGGGGATAACAATAACCATACAGAATATTATATTCATAAACTAGGAAAAAGATTTCTAAGAACTAAGTCAACTCAGGAACAGAGGAAGGAGATTCTGCTGATAGGGATGACTGCAATTAGTTGACAAAGAATATGCAAGAGGGGGCTGGAATTTACTGGAGAAAACTGGCAAAGGAGCCAAGGTACTGGGAGAAAATAATTAGAGAGGGAACTGTAAAAGAATGAGAAGGGGACAATAATTCATTTAGACTGCAGCCTAGAGACTGGCTTCCCTTTCAAGGACTGATATTAGTGTATAGGCAAAGAGAAAGAAATAGAGGGATCCTAAGTGAAAGACCAGCACCAGTAGAGCTTTTAGTAGAATCTAGAACAGAAGCTGCTATTAAAAAAGGGTTAATTAGTTGGGCATATATAATATAGCATGATAACCATAGGAATCAATCAGAAGAGGCTAGAAAGGACTGGGAAGAGAGCCTGGAAAAGCAATTCACAAAGAAACAATGGAGGGATATATGTATCTCTCCCAAATATGCAACAAAGTCTAGAAGATTGCTATCTTTGCTTGGAAGTGTTTGCACAGGTATTTTTGTACCCAAACAGACCCCAAAGAATTTTTCACCAGGTAGATTGCAAATGTTGGTGTTGTGTTGGGGAAGAAAGAGGTAATTAGGAACATATTTTTTAGGAGTGTAATGAGTTGGAAGACTTTAAAAATTCCCTGGAGACTACTCTAACAGAAATACTGGGTGAGCAAATTGCTCTAAGAAAATAATTTTTTTTATCTATGATACTGAAATGTGATTGCCTAGACATGGTAGGGCCTTGCTGGGTTTAATTCTGGTGGCTTCCAAAAAAAGCAGTTAAAAGAAAATGGAAATCAAAGTCTAATCCAACTGTATTAGAAGTAGTGACTATAGTAAGAGAGAGAAAATAATGGGAATTGGGATCTTTAGAAAAGGGAGGAGAAAATTACATAGAAAAAAATGGGAAATGGTGGAGCAATACATGGAGAATAATGTTTTGGAAGAAGAATGAGGTTTAAGGGAGGTAGGAACTGAATGAGCTTTGTAATGTTTGACAGACCATGACTAGCTTGATTATAAATGGTGTATAATGTTTTAAATGAAAATATGTCAATATGGTTTATTTCCATTTATATAAATGTATGATTACCTATGTCATAAGTGATAATTTAATAAAGATGCTTCTTGTTTAAAAAAAGAGAATGCAGGAATCGAATAATTTATGTAATCTCGTCTAGATTGTAGGATATATAACAATATATGTGATGTATAATGTTTATAAATAAGAACTTAAGAATATAGTTTCATTGCTTTTATATAAATGTAAGTTTGCCTGTATCACAAGTGATAATTCAATAAAGGTGTTTAAAAATTATGTGGTTAATGTGACATTTTACAGGCAGGATATTTTTTACATAAAGGTATAATGTTCATACTTACCATGCATTGTCTGTAGAGTTCCTTCCACACCTGATGTTAATGGAACATGTGATGGTGAAACATATAATTGTTATATGTACAAAGGAATCATGCCAAGTACATCGCAGCATAATTTAATAAAAACATCTACACAATAACCTTCCACACTGCATGACTGTGGTTGTTGCAGGTGTCTCAAAGTACTGATGTCCACACCACCACTGATGATTCCTGCAGCATCCTCATTTGCATCAAATCATCACCCTTTATATAGAGAAGGTACTCCTCTTCTATTGTTAAAAAGTTGAACTGTGGAAGGCCCACTACCAGTGCTACCACAGGCAATTGCATTCTGCCTAGCTTTTGTCCAGACACAGCCCAGCATGCCATTTGCTCTTTTCCTACACTCTGCCAAGGTGCAATTCTACCCCCTACAGCATTTATATCAGCCTCTACTTGATTCCATGCCTTAGCTCTCTCTCTCCATTTTGGTTACTTTTCCAAAAATACATTTTTCATATGCTCTCAGACCATCCACAAGGGTGTGATTGTCCTCAGGACTGAAGTTGTCTCTCCTTTGTCTTGCTCTCTGCTGCTGCATCATTTTTGTAACCTGCAAGGACCTTCCTCACATCTGTGTAACTTTAAGCAATTATGAATCATGCATACCACTGCATACTTAAAAAGCAGTGATACATTCCTTTTTATTAATTTATCAGTAGCACAGGGATTTCAAACCTTTTTACAGTACTTTGTGCTTTCCCTGAATTGTTGCTTAACTGCAAAGACCAGTGGCATTTAAAATAGAGGATTGTAAAAGACTTGCATATATCTTGTCTCATCAAAGTGCTTATGCAAGTTACACCAAGGAGTACCTAGCTTCATAAATTATACTGAAGCACACATGTGTGACTGCTCTTACTGGAGTAGCTCCATTTGTATTTCTGTGAATGAGCTGCACTTTCCTCATGTATGCTTGTGTGCACCATGTGAGTCTTAATTAAACTGCAGCATGCTATACCATGTGCATGTAGGGTATGTATTCCTATGCCTGTTTGTGCCCAACTCTCACCTTCTCAGGCTAAAGAATTACCATTTGTCCTTATTCACACAGCACATCACTGCTACAGAAAAACTACATCATGTGATAGAAGTTGAAACATGGCACATTTCTTTTGAGACTTTTATACACAAATTGTTCGATAACCTGCCTGTTACTTGCACAGATAGCACATTTTCTTGTGTGAACACCATAAAAAACATGTCAAGAAGAACAAGCATATCAGATTCCACAAATGGTAGCATCTATTTCTGCCATAAGAAAAGAAGTTCAGTTCTTTGCAGTGATTGTGGGTATGCCCTATCATGATAAATGTCCTCTTATTATACAAAACTTCTCCACTTTGATCAGTTGAACAGGTAGCAGCCCTATATGGGTGTATGTGCTAGGCAAAGTGATATCAAACTCTAGTGGGTATGCTTTACATCCCAGTACTCCTTACTTTAGACTTATAATCTCATTCTGAACCTGCTTTTTATGGCCATGAAATCCATTAAAGTCTAGGACTGTGCCCCGAGCTGGCCTGTAAATGAGATAATTTTTTTTCTGTACCTGCTGCAGGAGTCATACCTGCAGAAGTTGGAGAAGGCCTCAGTGGTGGGGGTATTGGAATGGTTGGGGGGGGGGGCTGGAAGAAATTGATACCTGAGAAGAGTTGTGGGATCACCTGTCTTCATTTACAGGCAGCCCCTGCTCTGGTGAATGGTGAAGGCATAGATACGACAATCTGCAATTATGAAGGAGAGATCAGGTGGACAGGTGGGTTTCAGAGGTACAGCAATGAAGCCCAAAAGTCTATAATAAGTACTATATTTCTTATATATATATCTTCTTCTTCTTTTGGCTTTTCCCGGTTAGGGGTCGCCACAGAGGATCACTGTCCGCTCATGATTGGCAGTGGAATTTTACGGTGTCGGGTTGCCAGCCCAGTGCCCAACCTTCCACAGAAGACACACACACACATGCACTCATGCCTCGGGCCAATTTAGTGTGTCCAATCCACCTACAGCAAGTCTTTGGGATGTGGGAGGAAACGTATATATATATATATATATATATATATATATATATATATATATATATATATATATAATATGTGTGTGTGTGTGTGTGTGTGTGTGTGTGTGTGTGTGTGTGTGTATAGTGCCGTAGTAATTCTTTATAGCTTAGGCAAGGCAGCAAAATTGAAATGGTTCATGCATGTTACAAAACAATTGGTACTGTTACCATATCACATTCACATGTGAATTACTTTCTTAGGAAATGTCCATCTGCTACATTTGTAATAAGCTGCATTTCAATTTGACTGATTTATTGTATTGACAGCAGTATTTGTGGAGTATTAATATGTTCAGAAAATTTAAGTATTAATAATCTTCAAGTTGTTATGCAGAAATGTATTTTAAAATGTATTGCTATTATGTTGCATCACCATGTAAAATGCTATCAATAATGTATTTGTGTATTTCCAGACGTTTCCTCAACTTCAGCAATGGCTACATACACAGGCACCACACCTAGCACAGCAGGAAAGGAGGAGCTGTGCAGAAAGCTGTTGAAGTAAAAAATGGTGATTAGCTCTGCATTAATGTAAACTGCAATGCTTTAGGTTATAATGAATGACATAACGAAATAATATAAAACCATCACTGCAATACCATATAAATACTGCCAGTGATAAAGACAAGTATTAAGGTTTGAACATTAATGGCCTCTAAGGCCTCTAAAAGGATACTGCATGACTTTGGCCATTAAGAACTTGAATACTGAGGTTTCCATGGTAGCAAACTGTTATTAGCATATAGATTTAAAGATCATTTCCCCTCTTCCAGCACAGACATTTGTGTCTCTGAAATTATCAGCTCAGAGATGTTCAGTACCATTTCTAACAATTTATGTAAAGTTGAACCACATTCCTTCCTTGCAGCAAAGGCATACAGAAAATTATTGTTTTTAGTACTCAATACCTTATTAACTTTTCAGTCATATTTTTAAAATAATTATTTCATATAAATTTACAGAATAACATGCTGCATTTCCTATGGACAAGACAATGGATTACTGTATAAAGTGAAGGATGAAGGTGGGGGCTGTTGCCGTACCTTAAGCTCTATTATTAAAGATGCTAGAAAAAGGAAATATTTAATTTTTTAAACCAATATAATGTCAAAATCATGCCTAGACATGGCAAGGCGTTGCTAATTATGCTAGCTGCCAAAAAAATGCAATTGCTAGAAAACGGAAATCGAAATCTAAACCAGGTATATTAGAAGTAGTGAATATAGTAAGAGAGATAAAACAACTGGAACTGAGATCTTTAGAAAAGGGTAGGAGCAAACTACATAGGAAAAATGGGAACTGTCGGAACAGTACATACAGGGGAGGAATGAGATTTAAAAGAAATGTAATGTTTGACTGAAAATGATTGGATACATTATAAGTGATGTATAATGTCTGCAACTGGGAGTGTGGCAGTATGGTTTGATGTAAAATGCTTGCAACTAGGATTGTGTCAGTGTGGTTTGTTTGCATTTATTTAAATGTATGGTTGCTTATGTCATAAATGATGGATCTGAAATAGTTGACTTCATTCATTCTGCACATATGGGTATACGGATCCAATTCGGATCCAAGCTGGCAAAACTTTTCAAGCATCAGCTCCAAGCTCCAAGCTCCTCCCTTACCTATATTACATCACTTCCTCCTATCTAGCCCCAGATCTCGTTTGCCGCTCTATGAGTCAGCATCGTGGTCTCTGAGCTCCTAGCTAGTTGGTAAGGTTTTTGGTCCTTTGTTGCTAATTGCTGAGTGTGTATACCTTCCCTTTTTCATCCCTTACATCGCGTTTGGTCGTCGTGTTAGTTTAAAAAAAAAAACAAAAAAAATTTTTTTTAATTATAGTTATTAATTTAAGTGTTTGTGTAGTATTGTGCTACTGGTTCCCGCCTAGGCCCAATCCTTGTTAAGTGTGTGTGTGTGTGGGCCCTAGGGCTTTCTGTCTTTTCTATGGCTGAACAGCCTAAAGTTCTCTTTAAAAAGTGCACAGAGTGTGTACATAAGCTTTCTCCAGCCGATGGCCACACTCTGTGTGTTCTACGTTTAGGGGTCGCCCATCTTTCTGACTCCTGTGACATTTGTTTGGGTTTTAACCCAAGGGCGTTGAAGGATCGTGGCTAAAGGTCTGCTACCAGCTTCAGCCCTGGAGTCTGCCTTGGTTTCCTCCCCAGCTGGTGACTGTGCAGGCAAGGACTCAACCTGCCACCAGGCCTGCTTCCTCAGAGTCATCTCAGAGAGGTAGGGACAAGAGAGAGAAGGAGAGGCACCATAAAGAGAGGGACAGGCCCAGAAAAAGGTCTCTGGACAGGGAGTCCTTCTCCAGCCTCTCTTGTAAGGTACCCAGGTCTCATTGTCCTCGGCTCCACTCTCCCCATTTCTCGCCAAAGCTGATGGAGCTGAGGCAGTCCCCTCTGATCTGACCCAGACCCGAGTCGGTCGCTTCCTCCAGATCGACTCAGAGTGCATCCGAACTTGATATGGACAGGCTTATGAGGAGGTTCATCCAGAATCAGATTCAGATGGGGGGGGTCTTACCAGGGCCCTCTCCCTTTGTTGAGGGTTCTCCTTCTACTATGTTCCACTCTATTGCTCCTTCCCCAATCCAACCCGATGCTTCGGGGTTCTCGGGCCTGAGACCTTTAGGAGCTGTGGGGTCGGCGCCGATGTTTTTTGTTTCCTCGACGCCGGCTGTCACCTTGAGTTCCTCAGATCTGATCTTGGATCCAGGGGACTCTCGGAGCCATGTTCGGGGAGTTGGACCCGAGGGTCGAGATCTCGCTCTTTCGCATCCCACCCTCGGCGCCCGGACTACCCCACTGTTGGCTCCGGTCCCTGCTTTGGTGCCAAGCAGAGCCTCTTACGTTCTACGGAGGTGTGCTTTCCATCAATTTTCGGGGCAGTGGAAAGGGTCCTCTCCCAGGGGTTGAGACCTCAGCTCACATCCTCGGATCCCACCCAGACCCCTCTGATTTTGGATTCTGCTCCCACTGCCCTGTCTCAGGGACAGCCAGTGCCAAGGCAACCTCAGGTTGTTCCCCTTAGGGAACCCCCGGAGGCTTACAAATCCTCTCCAGAGAGTCACACTGGAGAGGAACATCGTAAGCGCAAGTGCAAGAGGAGGCACTTGGACTCCCCTGAGTCCATTACCACTGACACGGACTTGGATGTAGGAGAGGGTTCCCCCAGATCACCTACCGAGGACATCTTGTTCGGAGACATTATGGAGATCCTCCACCAAAGAGGAGGTTGGTCAGCCCCCAAACCCTCTGTGGATGAGTCCATATTCCTGAAAGCCTTTGGCGTGGGCCCATCTACTTCCTGGGTCTCCCCTCCAGCCGACCCTTTGGTGGACCTCATCACCACTAGGGCATGGAAGGATCCTGACGCCGTAGAGCCTATACCCAAAAGGCCAGACAAAATTCTTTCCCCGCCATCATACAGGCAGACATAGTCCAAGAGAGCCCCGGTTGATGCTTTGGTGGTTGCAGCTGCCACAAAGAAGGAACTGGCACAGGAGAGTTCCTCGGTCCATCCTCCAGACAAGTAGTCCAGGTAGATGGATCGTTTTGGGAAGCACATGTACTCGTCAGCGTCATTCTCTATCCGTGCACTGAATTACTTGGCACATGTCATCCGACTGCAGCGAGACCTTATATCAGAGCTAACTGAGTCACCCCCGGAGTCTCTGTGCAGCAGGACAAGCAGTCCTTCACTGTGAAGATGACTACACTGAAATCAGTGACTAATACCTCTATGCGTCTCCTCTCTCATGCCATGGAAGGAACCACTAGAGCTGCTGGTACAGGCGTTACCTTGAGGCGACACGCCTGGATCAGGCTGTGTCAGTTTGCGGACCCCATTAAGGCATCTTTCATCAACGCCCCATTTGATGGATCATCCCTCTTTGGGAAGACTGTACGTGACACACTAACCCAGAGTGAAAAGGATGGAAAGACTTTGTCAGCCATCGGAATCCGCTTCTCTAACCCCCAGAGGTCCTATTCCAGGAACCAAAAGGGGCAAAAGAAGTTGTGGTTCTGGAAATCACAGTCCTTTCGTGACACTCAGGAATATTCGTCCCCCAGAGGCAGAGGGGGACAAGACCGACGCCGTCCCAAAGGCAGAGATGGTCCCAGAAACTTTGGGTCTAGGGAATCTTTTTCCGACAGACCCGCACAGCAACCCTGAGGGGTTGCCCGGCTGCTCTACTCTGGAGGCAGTTGGGGAAGATTTTTCCTTACATCCAGCGGCATGGGAGTCCATTACTGCAGACTGCTGGGTGTTAAACATCATATCCAGAGGATATTCTATCCCCTTCATTTCATGTCCTATAACTCCAGCACGCCTTCCAGATGTTCCATCTGCTCACAGGGAGGCTGCAGCTTTATAGGTTTTGAAGCTGCTACAAAAACGAGCCATCGAGCCGGTCCCCCCAGATCAATCCGGATCAGGCATCTACTCCAGGTTCTTTTTAGTGCCAAAGAAGATGGGGGACCTCAGGCCCATTCTGGACCTGTCTATCCTCAACCTGTCAGTAGAGAAACAAATATTCCAGATGGTCACTCTACAGTCCATTCTATCATTTCTGAGAGAATGTGACTGGATGTGCTCGTTAGACCTCCAGGATGCTTACTATCACATCAAGGTCCACAGGAGCTCCAGGAGGTTTCTACGCTTCTGGCTAGGGGCCAGTCACTTTCAATTCAGAGTCCTACCCTTTGGTCTCACCACAGCCCCCAGGGTATTCACCAAGGTTATGGTGGTTGTAGCGGCTCACCTGAGACTTCAGGGAATTCAGGTATTCCCCTACCTAGATGACTGGCTCTTCGCTGCAACCACCAAACGTCTCTTGTGTCAGGCCCTACACTACTTCCTCAGTCTGGCTCACAAGTTAGGCATCACAATCAATATCAACAAGTCCCACCTGGCTCCAGTTCAGATCATAGACTTCATCGGGGCATGGTTGGATTCGATTCAGTCAAAGATTTTCTCACCCCGGAAAGGATAGAAAATCTCAGACTCCATGTATCGGAGATCTTGGATCACTCGGTAGTCACAGCAGGCAATGTTCTCAGGGCCCTGGGTTTGATGGCAGCCGCAATCTCTATTCTCCCTCTTGTATGTCTTCACATGAGAGTCCTTCAGTGGAATCTAGCAGTTCAATGGTCCTGGCTAGACCTTCCAATGAATTTCCACATCCGAATCAATCGGACATGCAAAACGTCACTCCAGTGGTGGCTTCAATCGGCAGACATTTTCGAGGGGCACAGCTTTCTAGCCCCTCCGACTTAAGCCACGGTGACCATGGATGCTTCCCAGCTCAGGTGGGGGGGGGGCACTTCCTGGGAAGAATGGTCCAAGGCACATGGTCCCCTCCAGAGACCAAGCTACACATCAGTGTCCTGGAGATGAGGGCAGTGCTTTTAGCATTGAGAGCCTTCCACCCTGTCCTACCTCCGGGGACGGTAGCCATTCAATCAGACAACATGTCTGTAGTCTGGTATATAAACAAACAGGGAGGGACCCGATCCTACCCCCTTTGTCACGAGGCCATGAGGGTTTGGGAGTGGGCCATATCCACCAGACGGTTTCTCATAGCAATGCATAACCCAGGATGCTCCAACATTGTAGCAGACAGTCTCAGCAGGGCAATCCTTCTGCCTTATGAGTGGTCTCTGAAGCATTCAGTGGCGGAGAAGATCTTCCGTGTTTGGGGTCAACCTTGCTGCGATCTCTTCGTGTCTCCTTCCAACGAGAAGTGCAGCAACTTCTTTGCTCTGATCCCCCCACCGGGGGATGTCCCCAGGGATGCTCTGGTCCATGCTTGGCCTCCCAGGCTACTGTATGCTTATCTCCTGTTACCTCTTATTCCGAAGTTCCTTCAGAGAGCTTGCCAGCTGCAGTGCAAAGTCATTCTCATAGCTCCCTTCTGGCTGCGTCAAGTGTGGTTTCCCTTCCTATGGTCTCACCTGTTGGCTCCTCCATGGACTCTAGATCCATGCCCAGATCTGATCTCTCACCCGTCGGGCTTGCCCCTGCCCAACCTGGACAGTCTCAAGCTGACAGCATGGCTGCCCCAGTTCCCATGATCATCAGGACTCCTGGACTTTCGTCCCCTGTTAAGAATATTCTGGTAGCTTCTCTTAAAGCCTCCACTAGGAAACTCTACAATAGCAAGTGGAGACGTTTTTGCATTTGGGCCTCTCAGCGCAATCTGAACCCATTTACAGCCCCCATCCCGGTCATACTGGATTTTTTTGGCCGATCTTTTTCGATCAGGTGCAAGTGCTTCCACCATCAAGGTTCAGCTGGCTGCCATCTCTAATTTTCATGTGGGTGAAAATAAGGTTGCTCTGGCTTCTGCCAAATTGTGTAAAGCTTTCCTGAAGGGCACTTTTTTATTGCGACCTCCAGTTAAAGAAACAGTGCCCCCCTGGGATCTGACTTTAGTCCTTCAGGCTTTGACCTCTCCTCCTTTTGAGCCAGCCGGATCAGTTCCGATGAAGTTTTTGTCGTGGAAGACAGCCTTCTTGGTCGCCATCACTTCAGCCAAGAGAGTTTCAGAGTTTCAGGCCCTATCCTCCTTGCCCCCCCTATTTGGTTTTCCTCAAGGATAGGGTTTCGCTGCGTATGAATCCTTCCTTTCTTCCCAAAGTGTCCTCAGGAGCCAATATTAATCAGTCTATAAATTTGCCAGTCTTCTTCCCAAATTTCCAAAATAGAGGTGAACGTAAGCTTAATTTATTGGATGTCCATAGACAGCTTCATTTTTACCTCCATAGGACTAAACCCTTCCAGAAGTCGGATCAATTGTTTGTCTCTTTTTCTAAACCATTTTTGGACAAAGCAGTTTCGAAAGTGTCCTTAGCAAGGTGGATCACTCCTTGTATTGCACAGGTTTATAATGACAAAGGCTTATCTCCTCTTGGTGTATTGAAGGCTCATTCCACTAGAGCAATGGCCACTTCTGCAGCTTTCTGATCAAGAGTTCCGTCAGACGATATCTGTGCGGCAGCGACTTGGGCCAATTTGCACACATTCATCTCTTATTATAAATTGGATCTTATTTCTAGAGGGAGAGCATCCTTTGGCTCTGCGGTGCTCAGAAATATCCTTCCATAGGAGCCTCCCAGGAATACTAGTAGCTGGGGACGCTGTCCCATATGTGCAGAATGAATGAAGTCAACTACTTTAGATAAAGAAGTTATGTTCTTACCATAATGTTCCATCTGAGTAGTAGACTTCATTCTTCTGCACCTTCCCTCCCTCCATCCCCCTCACTCTTCAGGTTTTTCCTATTTAGGATTGTGGTTATGTTGCTTTTTAGTGACAGCAAACTCGATCTGGGGCTAGATAGGAGGAAGTGATGTAATATAGGTAAGGGAGGAGCTTGGAGCTCGGAGCTGATGCTTGAAAAGTTTTGCTGGCTCGGATCCGAATCGGATCCGTATACCCATATGTGCAGAAGAATGAAGTCTACTACTCAGATGGAACATTATGGTAAGAACATAACTTCTTTTTTAATAAAGATGTTTCTTGTTTAAAAGAAAGGGGCAGGAATTGAATAATTTATGTAATGTTGCTTAGGTTATATGATATATAGCAATATATGTGTAGTATAATGTTTGTTAATGTTAATTTAATACAATATGATTACTTTTGTATAAATGTAAATTTGCCCATGTCACAAGTGATAATTCAATAAAAGTGTTTAAAAAATCAACACACGTCTTACATTTGTTTTAAAAATCACTAAACAAAACAAAACAACAATATCTAGTTCTTCAGCAAAATTTCTTTAATTTATGATTCTTATCCTGCATTTTATTGTCTTGTCTTTACTATCATTGAATGCATTGTATGCAACACTTTGTGCTATTCCCCGGTCTGGTTGTAATCCTATTTTCAAGTGATCATTTCTCTTTATCCTATAAAGGGGCTTAACCAAATTTCATTGCTTTTTAAAGGCCATATAGTCTTCCAAGTCAATATTTTTAATATATTTCATAAACATGCTATTTTCATTTTGATTTCATCTTACTTTTAATCAAACCACTGGCAAAACATATTAAGGGAGCAACCTCATCCAGAACTCATGCCAATTGTTGCTCTGGAAATTGTCTTCTTGGAAAACAGTGAGCCTTTCCCACTGAAATTCTCTCCTTGACTTTCAGTCTCACTGCTACTTATTCTTTGATTCTTCCTGTTACCTAATTAGGGTTCCAGGGGAACAAGTACCTATCGTGACAAGTAACAATCAGAAGGCCAAACTAGGTCTGGATGGAATGCCATTCCATCTCAGACAGAACATAGTCACTGATGCTGCACACACCTGCAAGCAATTTGAACAATTGTTGATTTACCTAACAGCACATCTTTGTATGTAAGAGATACCTGGAGCCAAAAGCAACACAGATTCAGGGAGGACACACAAGCTCCACACAGAAAGCACAACTGCATAATTTAATAAAAAAGTATGTATAAAAAAGTCCCTATGTACAACAAATTAAGCTTTAGGTTTGGTGTGATGAGTGCATTTATAAGTGTGTTGTATATTGTGATATAGGTCATAATCTCACTAACACAATGACTGAATTATAATGCTTACCACTAGCACTCACCAGCAAGTTCATGGCAGCAGCTATAGAAAAATGATTCAAAGGGCTTTTAGCTGTGCTCAGGTGATTCTTTGGAAAGTGCACACTTCAAAGCTTTCATAAAATAACTGTGTACAAAACACCTTGAACTGTGGTCTTAACAGAGAATGGTGACATATTTCTTACACTACATTTATTAAAATGAAGAGTGAGAAGGTCACACCGAAAAACCAATCAGTAAAAACTAAATGAAAACTCCAGCCAAGCTAGAACTTCCAATGAAGGACCTCTCAAACCTCCTGTAACAGAGGAATATAGGATATATGCAAATGACCTTTGTGAACATCAGTTTTTTTAGCTATATTACAATACTGATTGCCCATGACTTTTAGGTTTGAAGTCATTTTAATGGACAATTGCAGGCCAATAAAGCCAAACCCCACTAGCTATAGATATGCATATTTCAGCCTTATTATGACCTCATCAAAATAGCACAAGCAGAGTGTTTGAGTAAGCATAAGAAACACAGGGTTTTTATACCCAGCTGATATCCATTATCATTAGGGTGACTGCAAAATATCCCCACTAACAAATTAAAATGAAGAGTGAGCAGGTCACACTGAAAAACCAATCAGTAAAAACTAAATGAAAACTCCAGCCAAGTTAAAACTTCCAATGAGTGACCTTCCAAACCTCCTGTAACAGCAGCACATGGGATATATGCAAATGATTCTTATGAACATCAGGTGTTTCAGCTATATGGCGATACTGATTGTCCATGACTTTTATGTTTTAATTTGTTAGTTGGGATATTTTGCAGTCACCCTAATAATAATGGACATCAACTGGGTATAACAACCCTGTGTTTCTTATGCTTAGTCAAACACTCTGCTTGTGCTATGCTGATGAGGTCATAACAAGGCCGAAATATGCATATCCATAGCTAGTGGGGTTTGGCTTTATTGGCCTGAAATTGTCCATTAAAACAATTCAAATGATTACTTTACCAGTGCATTAGGGGTTATAGTGATATCTTATTTTTATTGTTATTTATGTTTTAGATAGGTTAATGTTATTTAGTTTAGCTATTTACAATCAGTTACATTTTACCAGTGATGTTGCTTTCCAGTTGACTGGATGAAATTCTATTTTTTATGTTTTCTAATCCTATTATTTTTTTAACCTAAGGTCAGATTTATGTTTCAGAAGTTTGATTTAGGGGCAGAGCCTAGATGGCCAACTGAGCGCAGTGAATTTTGAGAGCTCCATAAACTAGTATAATAATATAGGAAAATGTTATTATTTCCAAGTTTAAAACGTCAGAAATCTATAGATAAACTACTAAACTACATAAATATCAATTTTGGTGGAGATATACAAAAATTTCCTGTCAAGTAACTTAGAGATATATTGAGCCACTGAATATGAACAACTCATGGAATTCTCATCCAGGTGTTGCTGTGAAGATTGGGTGAAGATAGGTGAAGGCTGCCAGCCTAGCCAGATAGAATTTTGGAGATAATTCTGTCATGTGTAAATATTAATGTAAACCACAGGCTTGTTGTCTTAAATAGTAAAAATAGTGTTACATGTGGAACTGGAAAAAAATGTGACAACAGTGCACTCTATTGACCAAGTAAAGCATGTTGTGACCCTTTGATGTTAAAACTTGGAGCCAGTAAGTCTAGAGTGAGGCATCCTGCCTATTGTTTTAAGGCCAGAGTTAATGGTCAGAATTTGCATGCATAAATGTCCTTTATTGCTCTGGTTTCTACCAAGAGGTGAAGAATGTAAATGTAGTTTCTGTTAGCCTGGGAACCCAGGGAAGTGTGAAGAATGATGTAATGTGAACCAGGAAAGTGATTTTAAAAACAGAGAGAATCAGAAAGCATTAAGCATTTTTGTCTTGACCATCCAACTCAACATGCACTGCCTTGCTCTATATGTAAGTTTATCTTAGACTTGTGTTTTCTCTTAGAAATAGCTAGAAATAGAAAGATTAGGCTAAGTGTTTTCTGTGATGTCAGAAATGTACTACTGAATTATTTTAAGTATTTCTCTGTGATCTCTCAACTCTTGACTAGCACTGTGTAGTAAAACAATTGTCTTGTGTTTTGACTAATTGCTATTAAATATTTTAAACCCTTTTAACTGTGGCTGTTTTTGTAGAGATAATTTGAGCTCTTTAGAGTACTTGCATGCCTTTGATAAAATTGTACAAAGCCACTTCAATAGCTTTATCCCTGAGCTATACTACCAATTGGATAATGATATTGCACAGTAATAATTGGACACCCTTTTAAGGGCCTTTGAGTAGCTGATAAATATTAGTGGGTGGTGACAGCTGGTACTACCGTATAGTCTGGGAACAAGGGGCACAGCTGGAGAACCTGTGCTAGCCTTCCCTAGGAGTGTCTGTGTGGTTGTATAAACTCTTCTCAAAGTGTGTGTGTGTGTGTGTGTGTGTGTGTGTGTGTGTGTGTGTGTGTGTGTGTGTGTGTTTTGTGTGTGTGTGTGTGTGTGTGTGTGTGTGTGTGTGTGTGTGTGTGTGTGTGTGTGTGTGTGTGTATGTGTGTGTGCATGTGTGTGTGTGAGCTACTTGGGCAGAGACATGAAGCACTGGTTGGACAGAGAGGGTGCTGGAGGTTTTAGCTTGCCCACTAGGCTGAGATCTGGACCCTATACCTGTGTCAGTGGGGAGTCTTATTATTTGTTATCCTTTCCTCCTATATGAGACGCCCCTCACTGGTGCTAGTGGTGAGGATTGAGGCTCCTTGATTACTGGGCCAGGGCACAGGCATCACATATTAATTTGTCACAGCTGCTTTGAAAAAAGAACTGCAATTGATGGCATCTACCTTACAGGAACTATCTTTGAAGATGGATGGCTTTAAAAATTACTTAGAAAACCTCAAATTAAATTCTCAAAAACAGACTGATACTCTTAAGGAACTATTACAGCAACACCATAGAAAAATAACAAATATAGAGACTTCTCTAAATGACATTGAAGGGAGACTCAAAGAGAAAGAATTCCAAAAAGAATTTCTGCTTAAACAGAATACATGGCTGCTTAACAAAATAGATGACTTAGAAAACAGGGAAAGGAGAAACAACATAAGGATCTTTGGTCTGCCTGTAAACACTGAAAGAGAAGACATTATTTCTTTCTTAACAACTTTGATTCCTGAATTTTTAGACTTGAAAGAGGGACTTTCATTTGGAATTGAAAATGTGCATAGAGCACTGAGGAAACCTGCTTCTAACTCAACAAATACTCCACTTAGATCCATAGTTATAAAATTTCTTTCATTTCTGGACAAGGAACTAATATTAAAATCTGCTTGGAGAAAATCACCCTTAAAATACAATCAAAGCCTGATAAGTTTTGACAGTGATTTTTCTTCCAGAATACTAGAACAATGGAAAACAAGTCTGGCCAATAATAAAACTGTTGAAACAAAACAACATTAAAGCACAGCTGATCTTTCCAGCCAAGATAAAAATACTTTTTGCCAATGAGATGAGAACCTTTAATGACTTAGAAGAAGCTACTATATTCATCAAAAACAACAACATAGTGTCTATCCCAGAAGAAATGGAATGGATGGCTTTAAAAATTACTTAGAAAACCTCAAATTAAATTCTCAAAAACAGACTGATACTCTTAAGGAACTATTACAGCAACACCATAGAAAAATAACAAATATAGAGACTTCTCTAAATGACATTGAAGGGAGACTCAAAGAGAAAGAATTCCAAAAAGAATTTCTGCTTAAACAGAATACATGGCTGCTTAACAAAATAGATGACTTAGAAAACAGGGAAAGGAGAAACAACATAAGGATCTTTGGTCTGCCTGTAAACACTGAAAGAGAAGACATTATTTCTTTCTTAACAACTTTGATTCCTGAATTTTTAGACTTGAAAGAGGGACTTTCATTTGGAATTGAAAATGTGCATAGAGCACTGAGGAAACCTGCTTCTAACTCAACAAATACTCCACTTAGATCCATAGTTATAAAATTTCTTTCATTTCTGGACAAGGAACTAATATTAAAATCTGCTTGGAGAAAATCATCCTTAAAATACAATCAAAGCCTGATAAGTTTTGACAGTGATTTTTCTTCCAGAATACTAGAACAATGGAAAACAAGTCTGGCCAATAATAAAACTGTTGAAACAAAACAACATTAAAGCACAGCTGATCTTTCCAGCCAAGATAAAAATACTTTTTGCCAATGAGATGAGAACCTTTAATGACTTAGAAGAAGCTACTATATTCATCAAAAACAACAACATAGTGTCTATCCCAGAAGAAATGGAATGGATGGCCCCTACTCTTAAAAGAATAAAATAAACAAATCCTTGGTCTGATGCTAGAAAGAAGAAACAAAAAAACTGACTCCAAGATAGTTGTCCCCAAAATAACTCTTATAACTACATCTCTCAAAGTATCAGCTGATATGGTACATACTTGTCATCTGTTTTTATTAAAAAAGGAGGGTTTTTTAAACAACTGAGAAACAGTAATGATTTATTCAGAATGTTCAAAGAGTCAATAATTCTTCACAAACAAAAGGTACGTCAAGATGGGTTACTATTTACATTATATATAAGCCAAACAAAGCAACATATACTACAAACATAGACATTTCTATTCCCCTACTTGAACTCAGTGAATACTTATCTTGTCCATTTTTCATTGATTTTACTTATAATAATTTAAGTAATTAATGAACTAATTCAACAAGGTACCATTCATCAGAGTTCAGACTCAAATGTAACAAATTAACATCATATATAATAGCAGTAACAGTAGAGGGTTTTGAAAAAAAATGTTGTCATGGAGATTAATGCCTTCTTAAGTTAAAGTATGATTTAGAAATGTCATGTATATCCTGTTTAAATTATAATAGCAAGCTCTTTGTACAAATATCATCATTATTCTGTCTAAATATAGTTAATATCAATCATGGCAGGTATCACAGCTACAAGTGCTGTTTGATCAATCCTGATATGGTGTGCGTGGATGCAGCTGTGTCTGGCAGCTAGTACAAAAGTCATTATTATTCTGTCTAAATATAGTTAATATCAATTATGACAGGTATCATAGCTTCAAGTGCTGTTTGATCAGTCCTGATATGGTGTACGTGGATGCAGCCATGCCTGGCAGCTAGTACAACTGTCATTATTATTCTGCCTAAACATAGTTAATATTCATTATGACAGGTATCATAGCTTTGAATGCTGTTTGATTAAGCCTGACATGGTGTGTGTGGATGCAGCTGTGTCTGGCAGCTGTTTTATGTTGCTGTTTTATTCTCCATGAAGCTGTGGGTTGCAGCTTGTGATCGAGGTTTACTGATGCTTGTGTATTAGGAAGAGACATTTGGTGTTTTAGCCTGGATCCAGGGGAAGGGGTGGATAAACCGGTGATTTGGGATATTTTGGAAGGGAATAGTTTGTTTATACATCTGTTGAGTGAGAGGTGGGAAGGCTGGAAGAATGTGTTAACTCTTGTTGTGGCAGCTTGTTGTTTTTTTTTTTTTTTGATCTGTTTGCTTTCCGTTCTTTTCCCAGCTGCTGCCTTCCTGAAAGGGAGAGAATTTAGGATTGAATTTGCAGTGAAGTGAAGCTTTGCTTCAGATGCATTGCGAGCCTCTGGTATGCAGTACACAGACACACTAACAGAAACAGATGTTCCCAGGTTGCTATGGTAACAGAGACAGAGTGAGGATAATGCTTAACAGCTCTGAGGAGCCTCTGAGATGATTCTCGACAATGGAGTTATTTTTTTTTTTAATTATATAATAAAAGGACTGTTTTAAACCACATGTACACATATTGATGGTCTCCCAACACTTCGTTTATCTCATTAAGTCAATTCTTCATAAAAAAAAAAAAATAAGTGCAATTTTATATTTAAAATGTATTTTGGTCCAAACACATTAAGGACTTACACAAGAGTGGAAGTCTGAGTTATTGTCACAGACTAAGAGCACTTGGTCTTTTTCAGTACCCTTTGCAGTGGTCTGGGAGGTGAGCTTGCTCGGACGTGTTGGGCATATGGGGATAACTTATTCTAGGGGTGTTTGGGGTTGACGGGAAGTGCTAGAGAGTCATCAGATTTCCTTCATGGAAATATCTGTATGAATAGAAGGTGTATTGTGTGGTTCACTGGCAGAGTGGCCACTGCATGGAACAGACTGGTAAAATGGAACAGAACAAATATTGGTTTGGATATTTTAAGAACAGCCTGGAAACACACCACAAGAATTAGTGAATTGTAATCGGGCAAGACTGGATGGGCATTGTTGCCCGTGCTTGAAGTACTGATATGTGTGCGTATATGTAAGGATGGAAATATACTTATAACAAATAAGAAACTAGAAGGGTCTCATAATTTAAAGACTATGGACTGTATAAACATGCTTGGAAGGAGCTAATAATAAGAATAAGCATAATAGCTTGTGGTCTCTCAAATAACTAAGCAACAGCTAAAAAAAAAACACATGCAATAGTTATGTAATGTATGATTTTAGTAAATCTAGACATAAAATATATAATTGTCATATAATATGAAACAGTTTGCTGAATTTAGATATTAAAGACAGGATTTAATAACATGGGCTTGTGTTTGATAACACTACTGTCTTAATTTATCATAAATGACATACACTATATTGAACATCAAGGGGAAGCATGACGATTTTCTCATATCAGTAAATGTGCATAACAAGTCATATAATTGCTTTAACTTGAATTGTGGTTTTGTAACCCATCTTGACCATACATAATACTTAAGCTGTTGCCAAGGTAACTAATGTTTTATACATGACATCAAACTGACAAAGTTGTTCTAGGGAAACAATAGAAGCCTGAACTAGGAATATCACAGAAAGTAACAATCACATTCTGAACAAATAGTATTAAATTGACAATAATCACTCAATTTAAACTTTGGTGATTATATAAAATAGAATGTTGCCATTTAACTCTAAAAATTTTCAGTATATGCCATAAAATGGCAATTTATGAATATGGAAAGGGAGTTTGCAATAATTAATCACCATATGTGAATTTGTTGTTTCTAACCTATAATTTCACTCATTTTATACCAAGAAATGACAGATATGAAAATTCTTATGTGTAGGAAATGGGGGAAGAGGGATGCACTGATAATTAAAATGCACTTTCATCAATGTTCACATTAAACAAACGTGATGCTCTTAAATACAAATATCATCATTATTCTGTCTAAATATAGTTAATATCAATTATGGCAGGTATCACAGCTACAAGTGCTGTTTGATCAATCTTGATATGGTGTGCGTGGATGCAGCTGTGTCTGGCAGCTAGTACAATAGTCATTATAATTTTGTCTAAATATAGTCAATATCAATTATGGCAGGTATCATAGCTTCGAGTGCTGTTTGATCAATCCTGATATGGTGTGCATGGATGCAGCTGTGTCTGGCAGCTAGTACAAATGTCATTATTATTCTGCCGAAACATAGTTAATATCAGTTATGGCAGGTATCATAGCTTTGAGTGCTGTTTGATTAAGCCTGACATGGTGTGTGTGGATGCAGCTGTGTCTGGCAGGTGTTGCATGTTGCTGTTTTCTTCTCCGTGAAGCTGTGGGTTGCGGCTTGTGGTCGAGGTTTACTGATGCTTGTGTATTAGGAAGAGACATTTGGTGTTTTAGCCTGGATCCAGGGGAAGGGTTAGATAAAATAGCGATTTAGGATATTTTGGAAGAGAATAGTTTGTTTATACATCTGTTGAGTGAGAGGTGGGAAGGCTGGAAGAATGTGTTATCTCTTGTTGTGGTGGCTTGTTGGGAGTTTTTTTTATCTGTTTGCTCTCCATTCTTTTCCTGGCTGCTGCCTCACTGAAAGGGAGGGAATTTAGGCTTGAATTTGCAGTGAAGTGAAGCTTTGCTTCAGGTGCATTGCAAGCCTCTGGTATGCAGTACACAGACACACTAACAGAAACAGATGTTCCCAGGTTACTATAGTAACAGATACAGAGTGACGATAATGTTTAATGGCTCTGAGGAGCCTCCGAGATGATTCTCGGCAATGGAGTTTTTTTTTTTAATATATATAATAAAATGGCTGTTTTAAACCACATGTACACATATTGATGGTCTCCAACACTTTGTTTATCTCATTAAGTTGATTCTTCATAAAAAAAAATAATAAGTGCAATTTTATATTTAAAATGTATTTTGGTCCAAACACATTAAAGACTTACACAAGAGTGGAAGTCTGAATTATTGTGAAAGACTAAGAGCAGTTGGTCTTGTGCAGTACCCTTTGCAGTAGTCTGGGAGGTGAGCTTGCTTGGACATTTTGGGCATATGGGGATAACTGATTCTAAGGGTGTTTGGGGTTGATGGGAAGTGCTAGAGAGTCCTCAGATTTCCTTCATGGAAATATCTGTATGAATGGAAGGTGTGTTGAGTGGTTCACTGGCAGAGTGGCCACTGCATGGAACAGGCTGGTAAAATGGAACAGAACAAATATTGGTTTGGATATTTTAAAAACAGCTTGGAAACACACCACAAGAACTAGTGAATGGTAATCGGGCAAGACTGGATGGGCATTGTTGTCCATGCTTGAAGTACTGATATGTGTGTATGTAAGGATCGAAATATACTTATAACAAATAAGAAACTAGAAGGGTCTCATAATTTAAAGACTATGGACTGTATAAACATGCTTGGAAGAAGCTAATAATAAGAATAAGCATTATAGCTTGTGGTTTCTCAAATAACTAAGCAACAGCTAACAAAAAAACACATGAAATAGTTATGTAATGTGTGATTTTAGTAAATCTAGACATAAAATATATAATTGTCATATAAGATGAAGCAGTCTGCTGAATTTAGATATTAAAGACAGGATTTAATAACATGGGCTTGTGTTTAATAACACTACTGTCATAACTTGTCATAAATGACATATGCTACATTGAACATCAAGGGGAAGCATGATGATTTTCATATATAAGTACATTTGCATAACAAGTCATTTAATTGCTTTAACTTGAATTGTAGTTTTTGTAACCTATCTTGACCATATATAATACTTAACCAGTTACCAAGGTAACTAATGTTTTATACATTACATCAAACTGACAAAGTTGTTCAAGCAAAACAATAGAAGCCTGAACTTGAAATGCCATAGAATGTAACAATCATATTCTGAACAAATAGTATTAAATTGACAATAGACACTCAGTTTAATAACATGGGCTTCTGTATAATAACACTACTGGTTTAACTTGTCATAAATGACATACACTATATTGAACATCAAGGGGAAGCATGATGATTTTCCCATATCAGTAAATGTGCATAACAAGTCATATCATTGCTTTAACTTGAATTGTGGTTTTGTAACCCATCTTGACCATACATAATACTTAAGCTGTTACCAAGGTAACTAATGTTTTATACATGACATCAAACTGACAAAGTTGTTCAAGGGAAACAATAGAAGCCTGAACTAGGAATATCACAGAATGTAACAATCACAGTCCGAACAAATAGTATTAAATTGACAATAATCACTCAATTTAACCTTTGGTGATTATACAAAATAGAATGTTGCCATTTAAATCTAAAAAACTTTCAGTATATGCCATGAAATAGCAATTTATGAATATGAAAAGGGAATTTGCAATAATTAATTACAATAAGTGAATTTGTTGTTTTTAACCTATAATTTCACTCATTTTATACTAAGAAATGACAGATATGAAAATTCTTATGTGTAGGAAATGGGGGGGGGAGAGGGATGCACTGATAATTAAAATGCACTAACTTTCAACAATGTTCACATAAAACAAACTTGATGCTTTAAGTAAGTTAGCAACAAACAAAGTAATTACTTAAATGCTGGCGAACAATGAAATATAACATCTGATATATCCAGTAAAATACATTGTATTATAAACATTAGGAATAAATATTATTACCATCTATTTATATTAAGTAATACGTTTTAAAAGACATCATCAATAAGGGTGAATATGTTAAATAACTGTGTGCTATAATCTTTTACTGAGGTTTTATATATGATACAGCCTACTTTACTATGATTGAATTGCTTGTCATCTATCTTTCATGTAAATATTAATTGCTTATACAAGAAGTAGACATTTATATTGTATTAGAATTCTGTCTAATCTACAAAAGTACTATATCTGTTCAAAATAATATAAATATTGATTATTCCTATTACAAATATTCTCCATATGATAATTCAATTTATGGAGCTCAGATGTTCTGGATTGTCAAAGTGTGAGTGATAATCTGATAAACTTAGGTTTATCCATCAGATTAGGAAAGATTTTCATTCCATGGCTAGCTCAGATCTTAGTTTTGTTAACATGTATTACTTTAAATTTGTTATTTCACGAACACATTTTTAGTATGCCTGACCAAAACATTACTTCATTGATAAACACTCAAAGTATAAAACTGATAATTTCCCTTAAAAGCTCAAACATATACTTTATAGTTATCAGAGGAAAATGTTTAATAGTCAAATAAAACAAAAATACATAATCTAAATAACCTAAGACGGACTTACCTTTATTATCTTTAAATACCAATGGCTTAAACAATCCTAGCAAGAGATCAAATCTACTGAAATATGTAAAAACTGAACAAAGCACAACTTGTCTTCCTTCAAGAAACTTATTTCAAAACAAATGACAATTACAAATGGAATCCTAAGGAATATATGATATTGGTGTAATCCATTTATAAGACAAAGACAAAAGGGGTAACAATATTATGGAAAACAAATGTGACTAATCCAGAAATCATTTATAAGTATGACGATAAAGAAGGCCTTATGGCATTAGTAATAGTTAAATATAATAACAGAATATAAACCCTAGCCAGTCTATACTGGTTCTCAGGCATTGGAACAGGAACTGTTAAAAAACACTTGGATTTAATTTCCAGTAATTATAAAAGCAACTTAATATTAGAAGGAGATTTTAACTGCATATTTGATATTTCTGAAACTACAAATAAAAGACTGCTGCCTACATCTGCTGTATCAAAAGCTTTAAACAAGTGAGTAGAATCATTTCACCTTGTAGATACTTTCAGATTTAAAGAAGATAAATCTTTGTTGTTTTCCCATCAAGATCATAAATTTGGTACCCAAACTAGAATAAATAACATATTTGCTGCCAACGACTTACACTCTAAAATCACTAATTTCTCAATCACTCCCTGCCCCTTTTCAGACCATAATTCATTGATACTAAAACTTCAAAATGGGTACAAACCATTAATCTTTAACTCCAGAATTCCAGCAAATATAACTAAAATTAAAGAGTTCAAACCCTGGTTATTATCTGAATTACAGTTCTTCTTGGATTTTAATTACACCACAGAGATAAATAAAATAATGATATGGGACTCATTAAAAGCTTACATATATAGTAAAACCCTAACTTGGTATAAACAAATCAGAGAATGGGATTCTGAATTATTAGATCTACAATCCAAACTTTTGTCAGTAAAAGCTAAAAAAAATCAAAATCATTTGGAGATGAAAAAGAAAGTAGAAGTATTAAACAATAAATACAATGCAATTCTAACACATAAAACTAGTTTAGCTTTAGAAAAATTAAAAATTAATACCATGACCACTTCTCCCAAATATCTACATAATTTATCCACAAGAATCAAAATACAATCAAAAGCTAATAACATTAAAAGTATCTTCCATGAAAAGAAAGGGAAAATGTATTGGATATAGGTGACATTCTTGATGCCTATAGAAATCACTATATGGAATATTTCCAAAAAGAAAATATACATACCGATCAATGAAATCTAGATGAAAAATGTTCTAATATAAAAATACCAGAAAATTTAAAACTAGATTTACAAGCACCCATATCCTACAAAGAAATTACAGATACAACAAAAAGAGGGTAAAATAATAAAGCTCCAGGTATAGATGACATAATTATGGAAATATATAAACTTTTTCCTTCAAATATACTATCCCTCTTCCATAAAACTCTATTAGAAATTCAGTCACAAGCTTTAATACCACCATCTTGGAGATATTCCTTAATCACACCAATCCTGAAGGAAAACAAATCCCCAAACCTCTGTACCTCATATAGACCTATATCATTATTAAATAATGACTATAAGATATCCATGACAATATTAACTAACAGAATGAAAATACCAGTTTCCAAAAGTATAAATAATGATCAAACTGGATTTATATATCATAGACACACGCATGACAATATTAAAAGGATAATTTCTCTTATAGATTATGTTAATAAAGAAAATAAATAATTACTCATAATTGGGTTAGGCACAGAGAAAGCCATTGATTCCCTAAATTGGGACTATTTATTCAAATTCCTAATGCTATGCTATGTCAAATTAGGTCATTTTCCTCTGAATCTATACATATAACAAAAGCCACTAAACAAGGGTGTCCCATGTCACTAATTCTATTTCCTCTGGCTATTGAATTATTAGCAGATTCAATTTGTAACAATATAAAAATCAAAGGAATAGATGTTTATGAACAATAAAATTCTAAATTAATACTATTTGATGATGACATATTACTAACTTTATCTAATACAAAAGAGACATTAGAAGCATTAGATATATTAATTGACAAATTTCACATGACTTCAGGACTCCATTTCAATAAATCAAAATCAAAATTTTTATTTTTAAATAAAAAAAAAAAGAACTGCAGAGTAAGGGGGGATCACATCATACGGAAACAAGAATCTACCTTAAAATATCTAGGAATTGAGTTATGCAAGGATAATAATGAATTAGTCTAAAAAAACTACAATAATATCAATACAATTAAAATCTCTGTGGAAAAATGGAACAAAATAATATTAACATTTGACTATAGACTACAGTTAATAAAAATGGTTTTGCTGCCCAAGATCCTATATATAGCCATGGAAATACAACTGTTACCAGAAAGGAATATACTTAAAGAAATACATTCATGCTTAATAAAATTTGTATGGTTTCCCAAAAGAAAATGAATAGCTTTAATAGATCATATCAGACCATGGAAACAAGGAGGATTAAACTTTCTTGATATAGAAACATAAAAAATGCAAATCCAAACTGGCAAAACCGGAACAAGAAAAGAAAACGAGCAGGCAATGGAATACCCAACTGTTTATTGTACGTAAGCGCTTTCACTGAACAAAATACTTCATCTTCTTCAGACAAGTAAAAACTATTCACTTCCCAGTTTAAAAACCTAACACAAACCTGCTGAGCCAATGGGCTGGGCCAGACCAAATACATGATGTCATGCAGCATTAAACATTTACAGGAACATTGATTAATTAAACCATGTTGCCCAAATGATAGTCTTAAGCATCTAAAAAAGGTTAATAAAAAAGGTTACCATTTCCAACCCAAGACAAAAAATAAATACAAATACAATCGGGATGGTAAATGATGCTTAAAAATAGACCATTGTTATATAAAAAATAAAAAAATAATAATAATAAATAAAGTGTGTACTCTGTAAATGTGTAGTATTGAAATATATTATGTTATGTTATTAAATTGAGTTACATTATGTTAATGTAAAAAACCAACATGTAAATACATCATACAAGACTGTGGTGTTATTCATGTAAAAACATATAAAACCAAAGAAAGACTTACTCATGAACAAATATAAAAAGAAGAAAAGTCATTTAGATGTTTTAAACATTTTTGTGTGAAACAAACAAGCTGCCACCCCTATCCTGCCAGGGCTTTAAGCTTCAACAAGCTCTTGATAGATAAGGCTTTATTTAACCCTGGAAAAGAGTAAGCAGCAGTTGCAATTTGCCATTCCACTTCAGTCTGTTCTAATTTGAGTTCCCAGGGCCCCCCTCTTTTGTTATGTTCTACTTGTTGTAAAACCACAAATAAGAAATTGTGACTTGGGAAAATAAGGGTGTGTCTGGCTAAAGCATTAGTACTAGTTTTGTTCATAATGCTGTACTGGTGCTCATAAATCCTCTGTTTTAATTTCCTCTCTGTTTTCCCGATATAAAATGCTTTGCAACCATCACAGAAAGCTCCATAAACAACCCCTAGAGAATCACAGTTGTATCTATCATGGATGTAATATACTTTATTTCTGATTTTTACTCTGTCAGTTAATTTAATGAACTTGCATTGATGGCATCTCCCACATTTTGTCATGCCTGTATTAAATTTAGAAGTTCTTTTTGGCCTTTCAACCAAACCTTTCAGGTTTACTCCCCTCCTAAAAGTTTGTTGGGGTGTCAAACCTAAAGAACTTCTAAGGTGGGGATCTTCCGAAATAAATGCCCAGTTCTTGTTGACAATTTCTCTAATGACTCTAGAGTCAAGTGAGTAAGTTGTTAACAGTCTAGTTGATTTGATTCCCTCCTGTATGTTTGTTAAAGTAGGAGATGCTAAAATCTTAGCGTGTGACTCTGGCATGTTATAACCTTTGTGCAACAGGGGGGTAAAGTGGCCTGATGATCTTTTGCTAATGACTTCTTCAAACACAGTGGCCACAAAGGCCATTGGATACCCTCTCCTATTAAACATGGATCTTAACAAGTCACATTCAGTAATAAAATCATTGAAGTCACTAACCATTCTGGCAGCCCTTACTGCTTGTCCCTTCACCACTGCTTTTTTCAGGTGTAAAGGGTGACAAGTGGAAAAATGCAGAAAGACATTGGAATAGGTTGGCTTACGGTATATAGTGGCTCTAAATCTGTGGTTAAGATGGTCCTTTGCTAGATGAATATCCAAAAAAATCAATGTAGTCTGTGCCTATTTGGAAGGTAAAATCCAAAAAGGTAGTATAAGTTTTAATCTCACTGATGAATTCATCTATCAAGTTTACTTCACCCTTCCATAGAAAGAACATGTCATCCTGGTACCTAGTGTACCAGACCACATTGTTCTTAAAGGTAGGGGAATCAAACAAATAGGACCTTTCCCAGTAAGCCATGACAGTGTTGGCAAAACTGCTGCCACATGCAGCACCCATAGCAACGCCACTTGTCTGGAGGTAAAATTCATTGTTAAAAAACAGAAAATTGTTAAGTAGTACAATCTCAAGGAGAGTTTCAATGACATGCACCTCTTGGTTGTCCATGCCTCTCATGTGCAAAAAATCCCTAACCCACTCAATACCAACTAGTTGAGGGATTACAGTATACAAATCCTTAATGTCCACTGTAAGAAACACTAAATTGTCATTAAAGTCCAAGTTATTAATGGACTTAAGAAAGTGCCATGAGTCCTGACAAATTTGTTGTTCCAACTTGAGTACTGGTTTAAGTTTAGAGTCAACGTATTTAGCACAAACATACGATATGGAACTACGACCATCCACAATAGGTCTAAGCGGTGGGTTAGTTATATTTTTATGTATCTTTGGGGTTCCGAAAAAGGTTGGTATAACTGGAGCAGGCATAGACAAATAATGGTATGTATCAGTGTCTATACTCCCTTCCAGGAACAAGTCAGAAAGAATCCCATTGATAGACTTGTATGCTCCATTGATCTGTATACGACTGACTTTTTTGTATGTTGTACTGTCTAGGACCAAGTTCATCCTACAGTTGTAGTCGTGTTGATCCATGAACACTAAACCTCCACCTTTGTCAGGTTGCATGACACGCACTTGACAAATATTCAGTAAATTGATGAAATCAAATTCATCCGGAGTGATATTTTTATGGATGTTACTGATAATATGATTGCTTGTGAACATTCTCCGAAAATCAATTTCACAAGTTTTCTCAAAGAGTGCTAGAGATTCATGCATAGGAGGATTGAAGAGGCTGGAACCCTGCGACCTTGTGTGAGAAGTAAGTTGGCACTCATGAGTAATCGTAGATTAAGTTTACAAATGAAAAGTTTTAAATCAATGATAAGTTTGACCATACTGGCCATCCTATCAGGTACAAATGTTAAGCCTTTTGAAAAAAAGTCCACCATAGTTTTCTCAATATGCAGGGAACTAAAATTATAGATTTTAAAGTCCCCTTCAGAACTGGAAAGGATGTTAGGAGATTCTGAACTCATCTCTTCTTCCTGTTGTAGCATTTTCTGTTCTGAGGCTGTCTCCTGTTGTTGGTAGGTTTGTTCGAATGAAAGGTTTGTGGCCCATTGGGTTCCCAAATATCCTGGTGGAAATTAACATTCAAAGGTATTTCATGCTATTGTCCTGAATGTTGGGCTGCCTGAGGTTGTTGCTTATTTTTAATTCCTTCACTGCAATGAATAGGTTGAACTATGTCTGCAATATCATTATTTGCCATGGCATTGCCATTGGCATTGTCATTGTGGCCCAAATGGTCCAACTGAGCATTGCTATTATTACTCAGAGGTGAATTCCCAGCAAGGGGAGGTGGTGGATAAGCACATCTTTTGGAGTAGTCATTGAGGTCTCTCAATAGTTTTTTTCTTTTTGACCTCAATAAACTTGCTTAAACGGGCATCTATGCTGGCAAAAATGCGTGCATAATCAAACCGATACCTTGCATAATCTTTCACCCTTGACAAGAAAACCTATTTCCAAAAACCTCTACATAATCATCTCTCCAACCCCCCCCCAAAAAAAAAAATTCTGGCAATCAGTAAATAAACTACTATATCCTGGTAGCCCTTCATCACCTAATACACGCCCTAACAGCTCTCCCACTGATGCTGCCTTTATTAATTCCTTCTTCAATGACTCTATTCACAATCTAACCAAAAATGACACCATCACCTACCCCACTCCTCCTTCATCAACCCACCCAACCCCCTTCTCTCTTAAACCCATCCCCACAACTTATATCAAGTCACTCCTTAGCAAACTTAAAACATGCTCTCCATCAGCTGATAGCCTACCTCCTCAACTCTTAATACTTGCTGCCAATTCTATTGCCTACCCCATCTCCATTTTAATCAGTAGGTCAATCAAAGAAAAGACTGTACCTGAAATCTGGAAGAAATCCTATGTCATACCCTTACATAAAGGTGGCAACTCAACTAACCCCTCAAATTTCAGGCCCATTTCCATTCTATCACCCCTGTCAAAAATTCTCAAAAAGTGCATCCACAAACAGCTCCTTAATCACCTCCTCCTAGAAAATCTGCTTACCCCACACAGCATGGTTTCTACTCAAATTACAGTACAGCTATTGCTCTGATATCATTCACTAATTCTATCACAAATTCTTGTGACAACAACAAGATAATCTCATGTTTGTTTCTGGATCTATCCAAAGCCTTTGACCCTGTTTCCCACTGATTGCTTCTATCCAAACTAGCTACCCTTAATCTCTCCAACTCTGCACTTTCTTGGTTCTCCAGCTATCTCTCCAACAGACTACAGGCAGTTAAATGGCAATCTATCTTTTCTCCCTTCTTACCAGTATAAACTGGGGTACCCCAAGGCACCATTCTTGGACCCCTATTATTTAATGTCATTATTAATGATCTACACTCTTCCTGTCTACTCTCATCAGTCTTACAATATGCTGACAATTCCACCATTATCTCCTTCTCTGACAATATCACCCACCTTCGCATCCTCACCCAAGAGCCTTTGAAAAATGGCTAACTTCCAACCAATTGCTACTTAACCCTAAGAAACCAAAACTTCTCCTATTCTTCCCTAAATCTCTACAACATTATAAAGCTACCTTTACTGCCTGCTCCCTTAACAACACCATCATCTCTGTTGAACCTCACACGAAATTGATAGGAGTTATTATCGATGACCAACTAAAGTTCGATCTCCATATTCAGCAGCACATCAAAAAGGCACATCAAAAGTTAGGCCTGCTATATAGGCATAACAAAATCCTCACAGATGTCTCTAGGCTCTGTATTGCACAAGCATTCCTACTCCCCACCTTTCTTTACACCTCCCCTAGTCTCACTAATATCCAATCCAATCTTCTGTAGAAACTGGAACTCACCTATAATAAAATTGCAGGATTTGCCTCTAACTAACTCTATTGATCTCACCACTGCCTAGCCTTGACAAACCTACAGTGGCTGGAATTTCATCATCAAATCCTACTACCCCAGCTTCTCATAGCTCATTCTATCTTACATGAACCCTCATCCTGTCCCTGTCTCCCTACCCTCATCCATCCCTATACTCCCAACCGAGCCCTCTGTAGCTCCCAACAGCATCTTCTGCAAGTCTATGTGCCAAACAAAAACACTGGTAAACTCCTCTACAGCTACTCAGTGGCAAATGCTTGGAATAAATTACCACTAAGTGTTAGACATATCTCAAACCCCAACAATTTCGAAACAACACTAAAGTAAACTCTATGTATATCATGGACATGTTTATGCTATGACCCAACTCAATCCACCTCCCCTCCTATAATACTATTGCAGAAACCTTTTCTCCCGCCTCTCTGTCTGCCTCTGATAAAGTCTACCAATAGTCAGTAGTTCCTACAGCTTCCACAGCTTCCACAACTGTAGTCTTGGAAATTGGCTCTTACTCTAGGGGTATCTCCTGTTTATATATTTGTTACTTTCTGTTTTACAAACTTATCTATATTTTCTGCATTCTGCTTACTATTGTATGAAACTTCATACTATATTATGTTTTCAATTTAATGACCATTTTCTAGCCTGTTGTTTCAACATACATCTCATGCATATTGTAATTATTATAATTTTAGTTATAACTCTGCCATGTGATTACTTTTGTTACTTGTACTTTTTGGAGCTTTTCTCCTCAGGCATCCACAGAGAAAGGGATGGTGCCCAGTCAGACTAACCCAGTCAACAAATGTGAAATAAATAAAATAAATAATAATAACTAGGATGTGAAGATGCCAAGAATGTATTTGGACTGAAGATTAGAGATTGTCTTCCCTAGCAAGGATTGATATCAGAGTATAGGCAAACAGAAAGAAATAGGGGGGTCCTAAATGAAAGACCAGCACCTACAAGAATGCATGGATTGTGCTATCCCAAACAAAACCAAGACTCACTCCTCCAAGAAAAGGAAACCAGTCTGGTGGACCCCTGCCATAAACAAGCTATACAATAGAAGGAGGAAACTAGTACAGAAATGAGTAAAATCCCAAGAAGGGAAGACACCCCTGATCAGTATCAGCAAGAAACTACATTCCCTCATAAAATAATCCAAGGATAGCTTCGAAAGAAAAATTGCCATGGACTCCAAAGATAACCACAAGGCATTCTTTAGCTATGTCAAGAATCTAAGTGGCAATGCTCAGATCTGCTCGGAGTTAGTGCAGAATGGCACAAAATACACTGAACCGACTGATATAGCCAACATCCTGGCTGACAGGTTCAATGCAAACTTCGCCCCCACTCTCACCCCCAAAAGGGCCCATAACTATACCAGAAGAATGTAGAGCCCTTGAAATCACAGACACTCAGGTTAAAACAGTCCTCTCCAAAGCCAAAAACACAGCATCAATCGGTCCAGACAGTGTCCCAGGCTGCGTCCTACACGAGCTCAAAGATGAACTAACCCCTCACCTAAACACACTATTTAAACACAGCCTCTCCACAGGCTACGTGCCCACAGAGTGGCGCACAGCAACAGTTATTCCGCTCCACAAAGGTGGAGCCACAACGGCCCTAGGGAACTATCGCCCTATAAGCCTGACTAGCTTGGTCTGCAAAGCTATGGATCTCATTAACAGAGACACTGGAAACCTCCAAACACTGGACCCTACCCAGTTTGGCTTTGTTATGGGCAGATCATGCCTCCTAAACTTGGTGGACTTCTTTGAGACAGTTACCAAGGCTATAGATGAGGGAAAGGTGGTCCACACAGCCTACCTTGCAAAGGCATTCGACACCATTCCCCACTCAGGTATTATAGACAAGCTCACCATCCTGAACATAAACCCCTACATCACAAGATGGGTTGCCAACTGGCTCATGGACAGAACCCCCATGGTAAGAGTTGTGGGAGCTAGGTCTGACTCTAAACCGGTTACAAGTGGCATTCCCCAGGGCTCAGTCCTAGGACCTCTCCTGTTTGGCGTATACTTCTCAGAGGTACAGGCAAGCACAGGAGGACTATGGCTGACCAAGTTCGCAGATGACTGCAAACTAGGGGCTATAATTACTCTCCAGCTGACACAGGCATCCTCCAAAAGGGTCTCACTGAGACAGATACCCGGTGTCAAAACCATGGCCTCAAGCTAAATGCCAAAAAGTGCATAGTCGTCCCCTTTGGAAAAAACAAAATACCCACAAACTACCACACAGATGGTAGCCCCCTAAATACGGAAGTCATAATAAGGGATCTGGGGACCCAAGTAGATAGTAACCTCTCCTTTGATAATCACATTGTCAAAGTGGTTAGAAAATCCTTCTATGTGGCCCGCCTAATCACAAAAGGGTTTGCATCCAGATTGAAAGAGGTCATTGGGCCACTCTACACATCACTCATCAGACCCATCATAGAGTACAATGCCCCATTTGGTATGTACCTTACAAGACACCTGCAACAACTGGAAAGACCACAGAAGTACCTCACCAAGAGGATCACTGGCCTCAAGCAGATGCCCTATGCAGCTCGACTGAAGAAACTCCAGCTGTACCCGGTTGCATACCGCCTACTCAGAGGTGATCTCTGCCTGACATACAAGGCCATGTCCAACCCATAATTGATGGACATGCTCCACCTAAAGAAAACCATATCCCCTCGAGCCACACGCTCCAGGGATCTAAACCTCACAACAACAATAAATAGGATGTGCTGGAGGGATAGATTCCTGTCCCAGAGACTTCCCATGCTCTGGAACAAGATTCCAATCTACATTAGGCAGAGCTCCTCGCTAACCCTCTTCAAGAGAAACCTTGACAAGTGGATGGGAAACAGAAAGTTTACCCCAGGGATCACTTCAATGGCTCTGCTGGACAGAGGCACAGGGAACTAATCTAAGGGGTGGCGAAAGCCAACACATTCCAGCTAGGCTTATAAATGCCTTTGGGCAGATAGCCTAGTACCTACCTATAAACCTATGAGCCTATAGAATTTTTAGTGGACTCTAGAACAGAAGCTGCCATTAAAAAAGGAATAATTAGTAGAATATATAAAATATTGCATGATAAGTATATCAAAGGAGGTAAGAAAGGATTGTGAAGAGAGATTGGATAAGCAATTCTCAAAGAAACAATTGGAGGATATACGTATGTCTCCCAAATATGCAACAAAATATAGAAGATTTAGGATTTTTGCTTAGAAATGTTTACATAGATATTTTTATGCCTCAAGTAGACTCCAGAGAATTTTTCCTCAGGTAGATAGCAAATATTGGAGGTGTGATGGGAAAGAAAGAAATAATTGAGAACATATTTTCTGGGAGTGCAGTGAGTTAGCGGACTTTAAGGATAGTCTGAGGGTTGCACTGTTAGAGATTCTGGGTGGGCAGATTGGTGTGATAAGGGAGATGATTTTTCTGAGCTATGATACAGAATCGGAATTGCCTAGACATGGTAAGGCCTTGCTGTCTCTAATTATGGTGGCTGCCAAAAAAGGAATTACTAGAAAATAGAAATCAAAATCTAAATCAAATATATTAGAAGTAGTAAATATAATAACAGAGATAAAACAACTGAAATTAAGATCTTTAGAAAAAGGTAGGTGCAAACTGCATAGGAAAAAAATGGGAACTGTGGGGACAATATATACAGTAGAGGAATGAAGTTTAAAAGAAGGCATGACTTAAAGGAGCTATGAAATGTTTGGCTGAAAATGATTGGGTAGATTATAAGTGATGTATAATGTTTGCAACTGGGAGTGTGCTGGTGTGGTTTATTTTCATTTATATAAATGTATAATTGTGTATGTCTTAAGTGATGCTTTAATAAAGATGTATCTCTTTTAAAAAAGGGGAAAGAATTGAATAGTTTATGCAATGTTGCTTAGATTATATGATATATAGCAATATATGTGAAGCATAATGTTTGTTAATTTTAAATTATTAATATAGTTTGATTACTTTTATATAAATGTAAATGTTGATGTGAATGACTTGAGATGTAAGTCTCTGGACTATATGAAGAGTGATATGACTGAGCTCTCGGACTATGTGTCTCAGGCAGGTATGTTCCTAGCCGTAAGCAACATTTTACCTTCACCTAGGAAGATGCCTCAATACAAGTAAAAAATGATTGACTTAAATAATTGGCTTAGTTTCTTGTGTCATTCTTTGGGGATCCACTATCTGTCAGCCTGGGACAACGTGATTGCCAGACCTTGATGCTTTGCCAGAGATGGTCTTCATCTGTCACCCCTGGGATTTTGGCTACTGGCTAAGACTCTTGCCACTACCATAGTGCCTTTTTAGGCAATGTCTCAAAAACAAAATTCCCAATGTAAAAACTCCATCTAAAAACAACGTCAAGGTTATGCTGCTAAACGCTAGTAGTCTCATCATGAAACTGCACTCACTGGAAGCTGTCCTCACCTTGGAAGATGCAGACATTTGTGCAGTCACGGAGACCCGATTCAAGGCTGTGGAGAGCACTCCAGCCATACCGGGTTACACTTCTTTGCACACTTTCAGACCTCAAACTGAAGGTGTGAAAACTAAAGGAGGTGATGTATCAATATGCATTAAAGATAAATACATCTTCAGATTGGTTAAACAGTATGACTCCCTGGAGACACTTCAGGTGGAATTAACTGTTGGTAGGACACCTATTTAAGTCATTGACAGCTACAGGACCCTCTCCTTGAATCAGGGCACTCACTCTACCTATTTGGATCTACATGAGTCTATCAAGATACATCCAAACACCATGGTTTTGGGTGACTTTAACTACCCATCCATTGACTGGGTAAATTATTCATGCACAAACTCATTTTCCCAAAGGCTCCTTGACTTCATTAACTCCAGTGACCTAGACCAGCTGGTAGACACCTCCACAAGGGTTGCCAGCATCCTGGATCTGGTGCTTACCAATAAGGGGGACCACTGTAGCACCCCTAGTGTGAGGTCCTCCGTGGTGAGATCTGACCACAAATTGGTCTCATTTGAAGTAACTGCCACACCTACCCCCACCTCAGCAGCAACTACACTAAAAAACTTCTCCAAAGCAAATTATAACCTCTTACAGGATAGTATAAATAGCTTCACTGCACCTCCTCCCTCAGCTGGAACTGGCAACTATTCTGATCTCTACACCAAAGCTTTATACAAATACCTGTATAACTGCATTGACTCGGTTATACCTGATAGGACCAAAACAAGCTCCTCAAGGAAGAGCAAACCTGCCTGGTGGACAACTGCCATTAACAGGCTTTACAATAAGAGGAAGAAATTGCTGTCTAAGAGTAAGAGGGAGCGAGCCCTCCTAAACTGGAAACACTCCCTCCTCAGCTAAAACTTCTTGTGAAGTCCTCCAAAGCAAACTATGAGTCCAAATTAGCTTCCTCAACAAAGGGCAATCACAAGGCATTCTATAGTTACATCCGTAAACTAAAAGGAAAGGCCCAGATTTATGCAGAACTGGTAGTTAATGATACCACATATACTGAGCCTGTGGACATAGCTAATCTGTTGGTCAACTCCTTCACTCAATGCTTTCTGGAATTCATAAACTCCAATGCCCTGGATCAACTTATCCACACCCCCACCAGGGGCAACAATATCCTAGATCTAGTCATTACCAGCATGAGTGACCGGTGTTCCACACCTGAAGTCAACGCCTCATTGGTCCGATCCGACCATAAGCTAATTACACTAGATATCCACATCCTGCCTCCACCCTCCATTAAGGAAACCATGGTAAAAAAATTCTCCAAAGCCAACTCCATGCTTCTTAAGACAGAAGTGGTGAACTTCATGACACCCATGCAGATGGACAATACAGTTACGACTACCGAATCCTACACAATTGCACTTTATAAGCATTTACATGAGTGCATGGATCCCAAACAGAACGAAGACGCTATCCTCCAAAAAAAGGAAGCCAATCTGGTGGTCCCCTGCCATAAACAAACTGTACAACAGAAGGAAGAAACTGTTGTAAAAGAGAGTAAAATCCTATGAGTGGAGGAGATCCCTGGTCAGCCTCAGTAAGAAGCTGCAATCCCTGATAAAATCCTCCAAAGCTAGTTATGAAAACAAAATCACCACTGATTCTAAAGTCAACCACAAAGCATTCTATAGCTATGTCAAGAATCTCAATGGCAACACTCAGATCTGCTCTGAGTTACAGCACAATGGCACTAAATATACAGACCCAACTGATATTACCAACATCCTGGCAAATAGGTTCAGTGCTAACTTTACCCCCCTCTCACCCCCTAAAGAGCCCATCTCTATACCGGAAGAATGCAAAGTTCCTGTAATCACGGCTGCAGAGGTAACAACCACACTCTCCAAAGCCAAGACCACAACATCCATGGGACCAGACAACATCCCAGGCTGCATTCTACACGAACTACAGAATGAACTGGCACCTCACCTAAGTACCATGTTCAATCATAGCCTCACGTCAGGCTTTGTGCCTGCTGAATGGCACACAGCAATGGTTATCCCACTCCACAAGGGGGGAGCCACCACGGACCCCAGGAACTACCGCCCCATTAGCCTGACGAGCCTGGTCTGCAAGGTCATGGAACGTATCATCATGGAACTTATAAACAAAGACATTGATAATCTCCAAACTCTGGGCCCCACCCAGTTCAGGTTTGTAAAAGGCAGATCATGTCTCCTAAACCTGATAGACTTTTTTGATGCAGTCACCAAAGCCGTAGATAAGGGTAAGGTGGTACACACAGCCTATCTAGATCTTGCCAAGGCTTTTGACACCATCCCCCACTCTGAAATTATAGATAAGCTCACTAAACTAGGTATAAATCCCTATGTCACAAGATGGGTTGCCAACTGGCTCACTGACAGATCCCACACTGTGAAAGTAGAAGACTCCAAATCTGTCTTCAGACCAGTGACAAGTGGAGTACCACAGGGTTCAGTCCTGGGTCCTCTCCTGTTTGGTTTCTACTTCTCTGAAGTACAGGCTAACACAGAAGATCTTTGGCTAATGAAGTTCGCAGAGGACTGCAAACTAGGAGCCATAATCGAAAGTCTTAATGATATGGACATCCTACAAAAGGGCCTCACTGAGACAGATGCCTGGTGTCAAAGCCATGGCCTCAAGCTCAATGCCAAAAAGTGCATTGTCATCCACTTTGGTAAAAACTCTGCACTCATGAACTACAACATAGGCGGTAGTATACTTAACACCAAAAGTTTGATAAGAGACCTTGGGACACAGGTGGACGGTACTCTATCCTTTGATAATCACATCACCACAAAAGTCAGGAAATCCTTCTAAGTGGCACTCCTAATCACAAAAGGTTTCTCATCCAGAAAAAAAGAGGTCATTGTTCCCCTCTACTCATCACTCATTAGACCCATTATAGAGTACAACGCCCCTTTTGGTATGTACCTCACAAGACATCTACAACAACTGGAAAGGCCGCAGAAATACCTCACAAAAAGGATCACTGGCCTCAAACAGATGACCTATGCAGACCGTCTCAAAAAACTCCAGCTTTACTCCGTCGCATATTGCCTACTCAGAGGTGATCTCTGCCTAACATACAAAGCTATGTCAAACCCAGAGCTGTTGGACATGCTCCTCTTAAAGAAATCCCAATCCCTCCGAGCCAAACGCTCTAGGGACCTAAACCTTGTCACCACAATAAACAGAACATGCCAGAGGGATAGATTCCTGTCCCAGAGACTTCCCATACTCTGGAATAAACTGCCTATCTATATCAAACAAAGCTCCTCATTAGCACTCTTCAAGAAAAATCTTGATGATTGGATGGGAAATATGAAATTCTCCCCAGGGATCACTTCTGTGGCTCTGCTTGACAGTGGCACAGAAAAATAATTGTCTTGGGTGGCAAAAGCCAGGGTACCTTTTTGGCTGGGCTTGTATGGGCCCCAGGGCCGATAGCCTAGTACCTACCTATGAACCTATGAACAGGTTCTGTGAGAACTTCACTTCCCTGTCCCCACCACACTTACCCCATGACATCCCTACAACCTGTCCCCTACCTTGTATCTCTAAAGAGCAGGTCATAAATTCCCTCTCTAAGGCCAAAAACACAGCATCTACGGGACTTGATAACATCCCAGGCTGCGTGCTACATGGGCTGCAACTTGAATTAACAATACCACTGGGTACACTTTTCAATCATAGTCTAAGCACCGGCTTCATACCAGCTAAATGGAAAACAGCCACCGTTATTCCCTTGCGTAAAGGTGGTGCTTCCACTGACCCCAGGAGCTATAGACCTATTAGCCTGACTAGGCTTATCTGCAAGGCCATAGAGGGAATCATCATGGACCTTATCAAAAAAGATATAGGTAATCTCCAAACACTTGATCCTACTCAGTTTGGATTTGTTAAAGGGAGATCATGCCTGTTAAACCTGGTGGACTTCCAGACAGTCACCAAGGCCCTGGATGAGGGGAAATCTGTGCATGCCACCTACCTGGACTTAGCTAAGGCATTTGACACTATGCCCTACTCAGGCATCATTGACAAGCTCACACAACTAGGCATCAAGCCTTATATTATTAGATGGGTCACTAACTGGCTCACTGATATAACTCATATAGTCAAAACAGGAGAATCCACCTCCATCAGACCTGTAACCAGTGGTGTTCCACAGGGATCAGTCTTGGGACCTCTACTGTTTGGAATCTATTTCTCTGAAGTACAAGCAAAAAGTAAACGTCTGTGATTAACAAAGTTTGCTAATGACTGCAAACTGGTAGCAGTCATAGAATCTCTAAATGATGTCAACATCCTGCAAGAGAGTCTTACACAAACAATGATTGGTGCTAAATTCATGGCCTTAAACTCAATGCAAATAAATGTATTATCATTGCTTTTGGTAAAAGAGATGTTCCTGCTAACTACTACATCAATAGCAACACCTTAAGTGCACACTCATTGGTGAGAGACCTGGCCACACAGGTTGGCAGCAACCTTACCTTTGATCACCATATCTCCAGAGTGGTAAGAAGGGCATTTTATATTGCTCATCTCATAAGATAGGGCATTGCCTCCAGGAAAAAAAAAAGTTATCGCTTCCCAGTACTCTTCCCTCATCAGGCAATAACTGAGTACAATGACCCTTTTGGTATGTACCTTTCTAAGCACCTGCAGCAATTGGAGAAACCACAAAGATTTCTCTCAAGGAAAATTCAAGGTCTTCACCATCTGTCCTATGGAGATTATCTGAAATCACTGTCACTTTATTCTGTTTCATGCAGACTACTCAGAAGTGATCTCTGTCTTGCATATAAGGTGATCTCTGACCCTACGTTATTGGAAATGCTTCATATCCGAAAGTCAAATGGTACACTGGTTACTCACTCTAAAGACCTTAATCTGGTATGTGACATTAATAAAACTTGCTGGAGGAACAGATTTGTCTCCCAGAGGTTATCACACATTTGGAACAGACTTCCACTTCATGTCAAACAGAGCACTTCATTGGCCCTCTTCAAACGCAATCTGGACGATTGGATGGATAACCATAAATTCACCTTGGGGGTTCCACCTGTATCCCTCTTGGACAGGGGCAATATGTGCTGATTGGGGAAATAAGGGTAAGAACTTGGCTAGGCTTGTAAGGCCCCTAGGACCATTAGCCTAGTAACGTCCTATGATCCTATGTGCCTATGTATGATAATTCAATAAAAGTGTTTTTAAAAAAAGGAATATAATTTAATGCAAAATCAGGATGGTGCATTAAAGAACACATGCATGTATGCCTGGTCCTAAAAATGTGTGCAAGGGGCCTATGGTTTGAAAACAGCTCAAAGTTAAACTTAATCCATCACTGTCCAGATGACTTTTCTTTGACTGTAGGTTTTAATGCCATTTCAATGAATGTGAGTTTGAAGGGCAGAGAAGCTTATTGTTCATGCTAAGTCTGTTTTCATTGTGAGACTATACTGATGTTCGTTGTCTCCCATTGCTGCAGTCCTGACAAATGGGTACTCCGCTGCCCACCATCGGCCCGAATACCAAAGGGCTAGATCTGGCGTCGGTCATGGGCGCCCGAGACTGACGTAGTGTCAGTACAAATGTGCATGACCGACGCCACAACCTCAGTCTTTCTTGCCGCATGGTCCTAAGCAGAAGCAGAATTTGCAAGTGCCGTTCGGCGTTCTGGAATTGTCGGTTTTCGAGTTTCAGACCGGAGACCAAGTTGGGCTAAGTACCCCATTGGGGACATTTTATTGTCTTTTTCTTGCCTCAGTGTTGACGGATGTCAGAAAAAGTTAATAACTGTATTTCTTGTGGGAAACAGATTCCTCATAGGGATTACCATTCACTCTGCATTCCTTGTTTAGGGCCTGAGCACGACGTTGTTGGGTGTCGCTTTTGTGCTACTTTTAATAAGCGTACTATTAAACGTCGGTTGGACTGTGCTAGGCTGGTGTTTGGTAAACGTTGTAATTACAACATGCCGACGGATTCTCCGACGACTGGCTCTTCTAAGAAGCGCAAAGAAAAGTCTTTGCGGTCCAAACAGGATGAGGCGTCCACTCCGGACGTCGGTCCTGTAGAACCACTGGCTGCTTCAGTGGCTCTTTCTGACAGTGTACCAGAGTGTCAAGGGGAGCCTTTGTTACTACAGGGAGTGGCTTCTCCTGTGTTAGGCCAGGGTGAGGGTGCTCCTCTGTTGTCTGTGGCTCCCTCCCCTCATAGGGTGGTTAAGCCTCCCCCTTCTCAAGGCAAAGGCCATTCTAAGTCTAAGTCTGCCCCTGCGGGTGCTTTTCCCCAGGGTCCAGCTCCTAGGAAGCACATGTTAAAGATGGCTGAAGATTTGATTACTTTAATTAGGGGTTCCATGCCTCCCCCTGAGAAGAGGCCCAGGGTAGAGACAGAGTTGGAGGGTTTGGTTCAGTCTTCCAATGAGTCAGATTCCTCTGTGGAAGACCTTCAGGATTTCCCTCCCTATTCTGATTCGGAGGCTGAGGATGCTTCTCCCTCTCGTCCCCTCCAGAAGATTTTTCTTTCTCTGAAACTTTGCATTCCATGAGGGAACATTTCAAATGGGAAGGCCAGGATTATTCTGATTCTCGTAAAAGGCTAAGAGAATTCTTGTTTTTGCCTCAGCACAGGCCCTTGGCTATTCCCCCTGTACTGGATGTTGTTCAGGATGTATTTTCTGAGGCTGCCCTTAACCCAGATTCTCTGCCTCCTGCCCCTGTTAGACCAGATAGATACTACAGGGTTCCGGAAGCTCACAAGTACTTGTTTAAGAGCCCTAGGGCTGATCCAGAAACTATTTCTCAAGGCCCCAAAGGTGTTAAGGCTTCTGTGGTTAAGAATCCAGTTCCTCTGGACAAGGATGCTAGGGCCCTGGATAGGTGGGGTAAAAAACTGTATACCTCTTCTACTTTGGCTATGAGGGCTTTAAATTGTCAGTTTCATATGCTCAGGTATCAGAATTATTTGTTAAGTCAATTGAAATGTAAAGTGGATGCTTTAGCTGAAGGTATTGACTGTAAGGAGCTTCAGGATTTAGTGCATGCTTCAGACCAGGTTGGTAAGCATTCTTTGCAGTGTGGTTTTGATGCTTTACAAGCTTCTTCCAGGGTGGCTGCTACTAGTTCTGTTGTTCGCAGACATGCCTGGCTTAAAGATCAGTCCTTGTCAGAGCATGTTAAAGCTCGAATTATGGATGCTCCTTTGCAATCTGATGTTCTTTTTGGCCCTCCAGTGGAATTAGTTTTAAAAAAAATGGAGGAAAAAGCTAAGTCTATGCAGACAGTTAAGGAATTTTTACAGGTTCAGCCCCCTAAGTTCAATAGGAATTGGCCTGCTAAGGGATGGTCTTTTCCCTCTTCGGATTTTCATTCTAGGGGCAGGTCGAGGCGTGGTAGAGGTAGGGCTTCCTTTCAGGGCCCTGTTACTTCTAGGTCTTTGAGTTCTTCTACCCCTTCTGCTGGGGAGGGCAGGGGTCAGTCCTTTCGGAAGCAGACCCAATGACCTGTGTCTTCAGCTGCCGGACTCTGCTTTGCTGGCAGCTCCTCTAGGCGGAAAACTGGGACTTTTCAAAAGGAATTGGCATTTGGTTACCCAAGACAAATGGGTGTTGGACATTATAACTTGAGGCTACAAATTTTATTTTCACACATTCCCGCCTTTCAAAGGTATGCCGGATGTGCCTCATCAGCAAAGACTGGAAGCACAGGCACAGATTTCTTCTCTGCTCCAGTTGGGAGCAATACAGGAAGTTCCTTCATGAAAGGGCACAGGGTTTTATTCCGTCTTTTCTTAGTGCCAAAGAAGGAAATACTTGGAGGCCCATTCTGGATTTATCCATTCTAAACACCTTTCTGGAAATTCCGAAATTCAAGATGTTAACACTGCAACAGCTGTTGCCTATGCTGGGCAGAGATCACTGGATGGTGACTTTGGATCTCAAGGAGGCCTATCTTCACATTCCTATCAGGCCCAGTTGCAGGAAATTCCTGAGGTTTCGGACTGGGAATTTGCATTATCAGTTCTCTGCATTGCCCTTTGGCTTATCTACTGCACCCAGGGTATTCACAAAAGTCCTGGCTCCAGTAATAGCTTTTCTCAGACTAAAAGGAATTCAGATTTATCCTTATCTGGACGATTGTTTGATACTGGCTCAAGGCAAATACGAACTACTTCGACATCTGCAGTATGTGATGACAGTTTTCAGATGCCTAGGGTATTCTGTGAACGAAATAAAGTCCAGTCTAGTACCCTCACAAGAGATGTGTTTTCTGGGTGTGAGACTGAATACAGCGACTCAGATGGCATTTCTTACCCCGGACAAACAAAGACATCTTCACCAATACTTCCTACAGCTATCAGTAATGTCCAGGCTGACTGCAAGGACAGTCCTTCAAGCCTTGGGGTTCATGGCATCTTGCATTCTAGTACTTCCCAATGCCAAACTGCATATGAGGAAGTTACAATGGTATCTCAAAAGCGTTTGGACTCAGCACAGCCACGATTTGGACACTGTCATTCGGATTCTTCCTTGCCTTCAGAAAGAATTTGTGTGGTGGGCTCAGGAATGTCACCTAAACATGGGACTCTCTGTGACCCAACCAGAGACAAGTCAGATATTAACGACAGATGCCTTGGAGTCAGCCTGGGGTGCTCATTTCAAAGGAAAATGGATTCAAGACCTTTGGCCCCCGGAGTTGCTTCACTTGCATATCAATATGAAGGAGATGCTGGCACTGGTGTTGATTCGAACGGACAACACAACTGTCATGTGGTACATCAACAAGCAGGGGGGAACTCATTCTTACCCTCTTTGCAGACAAGCAATGCTGTTATGAGAAACTGCTTTGAATCTGCACATCACTCTTCGAGCACAGTTTCTGCCAGGGGTACAGAATTCGTTAGCGGATGTTCTGAGCAGGCAAATGGTGGATCCTCACGAATGGAAGTTGGATCCTCAGGTGTTTTGTCAGTTGACCATGGCTTGGGGAACTCCAGACATAGATCTGTTCGCTTCTCCTCTGAATTTCGAACTACCTCTGTTTTGCACAAGGCTGTTTCATCCGAAAGCCTGGAAAATAGATGCACTATCCTTCAGTTGGAGCAACCTTCATGTGTATGCCTTTCCTCCTCTGCCTCTTCTTCCAAAAGTCCTGTTGAAAGTCAGGAGGGACAAACCGTGCATGATCCTTATAGCACTGGATTGGCCTCGTCAGCATTGGTACCCTCTGTTGAGGAGCTTAATTCAGGGGGCCCCTTGGCCATTACCACGGATTCCTCACTTATTGTCTCAAGAAAACAATCATTTTCTCAATGTCAGGGTGCAATCCCTACACCTGACAGCCTGGCGCATTCAGTTTTAGAGAATGAGGGCCTTCAGCTCCCTCAACAAGTTTTGGATGTTCTTTTGGAAGCCAGGCGTCCTAGTACTCGAAAAGTTTATGCTGATAAATGGAAGAGATTTTTCTTTGGAGTTCAGCTAAAGGCTTTGATGTCACATTGCCTGATTTGAGTTGTACATTGCAATATTTGACTATGTTATTGGACAAGGGTTTATCTTTCTCTTCTGTTAAAGTGCATGCTGCAGCTATTTCTGCTCACTATGATGGTGACCCTCCTTTATTTTCACATCCATTGCTTAAACAGTTTCTTAGAGGGGCAAAGAATATAAAACCCCCACGGAGGGCTCCTACTCCTACCTGGGATCTTAATTTTGTTTTGGAAAAGCTGACTCTGCCTCCTTTTGAACCTGCAGCTACGGCTGACTTGAAGTTGTTGTCTTGGAAGACTGCTTTTTTATTGGCTGTTACTTCTGCTAGAAGGGTATCTGAATTACAGGCTCTCATGGCTGTGGAACCTTTTCTGATTTTTCACCGGGACAGGGTTTCCTTGCGTACTAATCCTACTTTTCTGCCTAAAGTGATTTCTAATGTGGCATTGAACCAATCTATACATTTGCCTACTTTTTATGCTAACCCCCAAACTGAAGGGGAAAAAGTTTTGCATTCTTTGGATGTACATAGGCAGTTAAGATATTATTTGTTCAGAACCAAAGAGTTCAGAAGTTCTCAACAGTTATTTGTTTCGTTTGCTGTGACTTCACGTGGAAAAGCTGTCTCGAAACAAACTATTTCAAGTGGATTGGCCATTGTATTGCTTTTTGTTATTCTCATCATGGAAAGGAGGTTCCAGTTGGGATCAGGCCTCATTCTACTAGGGCTACGGCCACATCTACTGCTTTTTTAAGAGGGGTAGCTACTAAAGACATTCTAGAGGCAGCTACCTGGAGTTCTGTACATACCTTTACAAAGCATTATCATTTGCCTCTTTATTCTAGGTCTAGGGCTGGGTTTGCCACTGCAGTCTTACAGGGCATGTCTGCAGCTCCTCCGGCTATTTAGTTGACCAACCTCCCTTTTTTTCCGTTGCTCTGGGATTCTACCCATTTGTCAGGACTGCAGCAATGGGAGAGCGAACATAGTACAGTTTTGTACCTACCATAAATGTAGATGTACGAGGATCTCCATTGCTGTAGTCCAATTTTCCTCCTCCTTCCCCTTTTTCTTTTTAGATTGGGGTTTTTGGGTGGTGTTTTTTTTTTGCATTCTGACGTCTGAGGCAAGAAAGACTGAGGTTGTGGCGTCGGTCATGCGCATTTGTACTGACACTACGTCAGTCTCGGGCGCCCATGACCGACGCCAGATCTAGCCCTTTGGTATTCGGGCCGATGGTGGGCAGCGGAGTACCCATTTGTCAGGACTGCAGCAATGGAGATCCTCGAACATCTACATTTATGGTAGGTACAAAACTGTACTTTTTGTTTAGCAAATGGATATCAGTGTGTGTGTGTGTGTGTGTGTGTGTGTGTGTGTGTGTGTGTGTGTGTGTGTGTGTGTGTGTGTGTGTGTGTGTGTGCTATAACATTTGAAATCAAAGTTTTAAATATATCTAATCATTTTGAAGTAAAGAAGAAAATATTATTCACACTAACAGGTTTGAGCACTGTTTATGGTGACTGGACACTAGAAAGGCTGGGGAATACTTCTAGGGGATCTGGTGTGGGGAGAACCTGATCCATTACCCTGCCTGGGGCCCCATTTGACCATGTTCTGGCTCTGGTCAGGACAACAGTCAGGAATAGACCAAATAAATTAACCTACCTGCCATCCCTAACTGGGGCATTTTACACACACACACACACACACACACACACACACACACACACACACACACACACACACACACACACACACTTAATAAAAATCCATGTTCACTAGTCTTTTAAAACTCCTTTTCTGCTGCAATGTCTAAAATGTGTATGCATCTTTAGTACAACGAATGTACAGGCATTACTAAGGATGCATGAAGAAAAAGTGTAAGTTATGTGGCAGTGCCCCGGCCAGTGGGCCCCCCAAACTAGTGGACCCTAGGCGACTGCCTAGGTTGCCTAGTGCTGGATCTGGTTCTGGTCCTGATAGCTCACTGTATACTTTTAATTGTGAATTTTGAAATACCTAAGCCATATTTGCTATATCCAAATTCACAATGTAAAGTGTACAATGGGCTATCAGGACTATGGCCAGAAAGAGACTAAAACCATGGAATCCATGATATAAAACAATTACAACGGTTAAGCACTACTGTGTATCTTAAGTATTACACTGCCAAATACCAGACAAAAGCCAATGTGTAATGTTGCCTTCTAATCCCTTCTTCCTGTAAACATCCAGGGCCTTAGCACACAGGCCATTTTTAGAATGGTATACTCAAAAGCCATACATTTAGGTGAAAATATGTGTCACATTCAAACTTGGAATGGATTTAAGAAAGTAGTTTAATTTATGATTTTAATATGAAATTTCTGTAGAATTATTCTTAATGTAACTCCAGCTGACAGAAAATACAATGCATATCATATATGCACTTCTTTTATTATAGTAAATAGTAAAAAAAAACAAAAAATGCCTTTTTGGACCTCAGACCTCCCAGCCTTCAGCATCTTTCAGCACCTGTATTTGTTAAATAAATATATTCAAGAGAGATTATGTCAATGTGGAGCTACTGAAACAATTATTTGTGTTTTTACTAAATGCTCTACAATTAAATTGTTTTGGAGGGAATTACCTTTGTTTAAATTACCAAAAATGTGATTACTTTCCATCCTAGATTTAACATTAAGTGTTATTTGTTATGGAGTTATTCTTGAAGGAGTTATGAAAGCAAAAAGTAAAGTTATATTGTGTATTCTTTTTGTAATTTTATTTTTCAAAACCATATTGACTTACATTGTGTGAGCCAAGGGTATACTGCGGTGGGATTTTTCACTCCACCAACTGTAGTTGACAGTGGTAGTGGTGTCGTTAAGTAAGGGGGTGTGGGACCAGACCAAACTCTGCACATTAGTGGGACCGGACCAAACTCTGCACATTAGGATGCAGGAGAGCAGGCCTCTTTAAGTAATTGCTGAGGTGTGACTTAACTGTAAATAAACTATGGATGTGTATTCTTTGGAAGATATAGGCTTTTAAATATATATTTGCTTTGTATCATAAGATATGTATTTTTTTTTGAGATTTGTTAAAATCCCTTTACCTTTGTTTCCAACATTTTTGATGTATAATTTTGATTCTTTAATAGTGTGATGTATGTACCTCTCCATATTTCATTAAAATAGTCCCTACCCTTTTTGATAAGTACCATTGAGCTCTTTTACACTAACCTGTCTAATCTGTATTACCACAAAGTCAGGGCTCCTGCTTAACATCTTATCTGAAAGACAGCACCTCACAAATGCAGAATCACAACCTCTTGTACTACATCATAGTGTCAGAACTGCCAATTAATGTAAATAGTTGTGAAAATAGAAACCATGCCGTTCTGACCTTCTTTCATCAAAGGTGAGTGTACTGTCCACTGAGCCACTGGTACAAGCTGATGTGGCCTTGTATAATATCCTTATAGACTACCCATACTTCTCAGCTGTACAGATATTCTCAGAATGTCCAGATTTTTGCCTCATATTTTTGGTCCTTTTTTTATAAAATTGTGGTTTTCTGGCAAATAACTGGGAAATCATTAAAGACTGTATAAAGTTATAAAATAATGACAAACATTTGAGTTTTAGACTCTATAACCTTCAGAAAATTCATACTAATGCAAATCCTGTTATTCTATCAACTTTCTAAGTTTGTAAGAGCAATATTTAAAAATTGTCCCTATTTTTGGGCTATTGTCCCACTTTTATTTATGGCTTTGCCCAGATTTCTTGCTCTAAGAAGTTGAGAGGTATGAGACTGCCTTTTCCTAATGTGGGGAGTATAGAGATTGTGGTTAAGTGCCTTTCTTCTATTTATTTTCAGAAATTCATTAGAACAAAATACAAGTAAAAACCACAGTTTAAATACCTATGACTCATAGTTAACCTAAAATTTGCTAACACCACTACTACTACCAGAAAGAATTAAAAATAAATAAATAAACAATCAATAAAAGGACTTTAAATTCAAGACTCTGAAATATATACTATATATGATATTTATAAATAAACACAAAGACAAAATACACTTCATGTTCAAATTTCTCATTCAGACTTGTCACTTATTTCAATATGTGAAATGTTAATTATTCACTGGAGTTTAAAGAGTTACGAGGGCTGCATGTTTTGGCAGTCAATATCAACCCAGATTTGAATGAAAACCTTTTCTTGTTATTCTGACAAAGTTCTGAAAATGAACAGAAATAAAGTGCTTAACAGTATTTGCCAGCCGTGGTTTATCTATTCAATTACAAGTTTATTGATCATTAGATTGCCTTTTTTCTGTTTTTTGTTTGATACAGTTCTAGTTGTTTGAGTATAAAGGCTGGTTTATAGTATGAAGCATCCTTAAGACATAGTCAAAGGAAATACACCTTGGGAAAGAGACAGACATTAAAGATATAGTAGAACTGAAGAATGAAGAGTCTTTGCCATGAAAGAATGAACAGATGGAAACCTTACACATGATGAATTAACTGAAAGTGAAATTTAGGGTTAAAAGAAAGGTTAAGTGAGAATGTTTAAGTAAAGGATGAAAGAAATGTGTGCAACAAGTAAACTAGATCATAGAAAACGGTGGTGGTAGAATGGCCCTGAATAGAAACAAAACAAAAAAGATGACTTCTTTTCCCCTGTAAGGCATTTGGTGTCCTTCCAGAATATCAGTCATTACACTGTTTAACTAGATGACTGTCACAATTCCTAAGACTGGTTGCATTAGCAGAAAGAACAACAATTTGACAACTGTGTTTTAGTATGAATTATTCAAGGTGTTTTTTAGAAGTGAGAGTAACATTCCATGTGCATCTTCCTTTGACCCTAGCTCTAAATTTAACATTGAGTCCAGACCTTAATAATTTCTATTAGTTTTTCATCAGGTAAGTAGCTGAAATAAGGAAGATGCTATCTAGTATGGCCAGTAATATGTTATTTAAATGTGACACACCGGCGCTGCTGCTAAAGATGCCCAAACAATCAAGTCAGTGTGAGCCTTTATAGAAGGATATAGTCTTTTAGCATGGAGGTAAGTCTTCCAGTTTAGTATGGAGATACGTCTTCTGGCAAGTCATACAAGATGAGGCTTTATACTAAAGAATGACCAACAACATTTTGGAGACTCACTATCATAAGTGTTGTAATCATGAAAAATGACTAATCTGAGCGTAAACTACAAAATACAAAAATTGTTATATCAGTGGCGGCTGGTGACTTCAAATTAAAGGGGGGGCTGCAAGAGACAGCTGAATGGGTGGGGCCAATGGGAAGGGGTGTGATCAAATAGAAAGGGGTGGAGCTATGCTCAAAACCACAACAACTGGAACTTTAATTAAATATGCTGCCCTGGGTGCCAAACCGTCATTACAAGAGTCCAATCAAGACAAAATGAAGTGTAGAAGAAAAAAATATTTCAATGCATTGGCTACATGACAACTTACTTAATATCTAGATGGAAACACAAAGGTTGTGAGGCATGAAAAAATAAATTGCTTTTTAAATACATTACTGCAATGCCAGTCAAAATCAAGTATAAAAAAAAAAACAAGCAGCACTCATCTCAAACCACTTCTCCTTGTACTGCAGTTCTAATTATAATTTATATTCAGCTTTATAAAATTACCAAGTAACATGCTGAAAGTAGCAATCTCTGTGATACCCCCACTTGTAAAAATGTTTCTTATCCGAAAATGACCTGCTGCCTGAAAACAACTATCTACTTGTTTGATGGAGAACACATGATCAAAGTAAAAAATGAACAGCGAACAAGAAACAAGCTCAAGATAAATTGCTTAAAGGATTACTGCACAAGTTATGGAACACACATGATAGATTGGCATTCTGTTTAGTTTACGGGTAAAGCCTGCAAAGATAACTGCAAGTTTCAAACAAATGTAATGAGCTTCTGAAAATACTGTAATCCTGTCCTTTATTACAAATACTGTCATATGCATTTCAATACCGAAGGCTTATACGTTATCTAGTTATGTAAATATTCTCTGCATGGCAACAATGAAAAGGCTTGAAATGTTGGTAATTCTTTAACAGTATGCTTATTAAAGCTTACTTGCATCTTACAATCTTCGACAAGCTTACCTGATGGTCATTAAAGCATTGCTACTTTAATACAGAGCAACAGGTCACTGCAACAGCATGCATTTTCTGAATAATAAGAAGCATAAATCAACAGTATAAAATATGACAGAAAACCAGAACATTCTGCAAAATCAAAGACAGATGAAAAGCCACATTCATACTTGTGGTCTACCTTGGATGGGGGAATACTCTGCACACTTACACTGCATAACTGCTCCTTGCCTTGCTTGGACACATCCAGAGCCACTACAATGGGGAGTGGAGTGCAACAAGTAGGTCACAGTTTGAAATGTCTCTGGCTGACGGTGATGGCTCTGACACTCATACCTCTCAACCTCAGAGCAAGAAATCTGGACAAAGCCATAAATAGAAGTAGGACACAGCCCAAAAATAAAGACAATTTTTAAATATTGCTCTTATAAACTTAGAAAGATAATAGAATAGTAGTAGGTCTTGCATTAGTATGAATTTTTGAAGGGTATGAAATCTGAAACTCAAATGTCTGCCATTATTTTCAAACTTCAATCTTTAATGATTTGCTACTAATTTGCCAGAAAACCACAATTTTATGAAAAACAGACCAAATATGTTATGCAAAAATATAAAATTGCCACACAATACAGCTGGGAACCTGTCAAAGAAGAGACACCTTTTTAAAATTAGTACTGTTAACTTGAGCAGCTGACAAAATAAGAGCATCTACATGCATTTCTGAAATAAAAGTAATCTATAACTCTGATCATTACAGTTATTTATAATTGTAAACCCTCCACGTTTTCTTCCAAAATTGCCATTTTTCAGAGGCATTATTAAGGGGAGAGTAATATTTTGAGCCAAAATTGGAGTCAGTTGAGAGGTTTGGATATTCCTAATTCTATAAAGTGATTTATTTGCACGTACCTCTCAACCTCTTAATGCAGGAAATCTGGATATGGCCAAATATATTGGGGGAACATACAAACAGTACTAAAAAGACAGTTGATAGAATAACAGGTCTTGCTTTAGCATGCATTTTTCTGAAGGATATGACATCTGAAACTCAATGTCTGTCATTATTTAGTGACTTAATTCCTAAATGATTTGGCAGAAAACCACAAATTTTATGAGGAACAAACCAAAAATAAGAAGCAAAAATCTATTCATTCTGCAAAAGTCTGGACAGTTGAGCGGTATAGTTCAGCCGGGGCTGTCTGAGATTGCTACCCCTCCCTCACAAAATCATGGTCGAATGGAGCGTCCCCCCTGCAGCCATTCCAATGTCCCATTCCTTGGCTATATCATCCCATTTGCCATAAACACTGTAATGTGCATACTGCTTTACTTCTGCGATGATATGGATTTCATTTGAAAGTTTTACTTTATATTTTACAGCATAAACCCATAAACCCTAATAGATATCTGCTAAACAAAGCAATGCAGTCTCACAATGAAAATAGACTTAGCATTAAAATTTCTCTGCCCTTGAAACTCACATTCATTGAAACAGCATTGAAACCCACATTCAAAGAAAATACATTTTGCCAGTGGCAGATAAAGATTAATTCTGGGCTGTTTTCAAATCATAGGCCCATTGAACACGAAACATACACATGCTCTTTGATACACCTTCCTGACTGTATTAAATTATATTCCTTGTACAATACAGTACAGTTGGACTGCCCAATTCAGAACATTTCCATCATAAAAGTCTACTCAAACTTCAACAGTCCACCAGTATCGGTAAATATGCACAATCTCTGAAGAAGTAAAAGCCATCTAAATAATTCCACATTAAAGAAATCTGTTAACTAATGAAGAGGTTACTGCTAGCAAACAACTTTATATGTCATTGTTTCATCTACAAATAAAGTGCCTGTTGCCCTTGAGGAATAAATTGCTTTTGTTGCATTAAAAAAATTATAATGCTAGTAATATCGCAATAGGGAATGGATGGCAAACTGATAACAGGTTCATAGTTACTAGGTATCTTCCCCAAAGAGGACTGCAGCATCCATCCCCTTTAAAACAGAGTACAGTATCAGCAATGGCGCTATCTACTGTGGGAGAAGAACCCACAGCCTTCTGCATCAAAAGCAAGTACATTACCTGTTGTGCTATTTACAATGTAAGCAGACTCGGTATAAGCAGCACTAAACTTTTGTTCCCCTGCAGCTCTCAGCTCCTTGTAAAATCTACTCGACACTCAGCTGTATCTCTGAACTTTGCAGCACAAGAAATCTGGACATAGCCAAAATTTATTTGGGGGGGGGGAGCCCAAAAACCAGGGACACATTTTAAACATTGCTTGTATAATGTTGGAAAGTTGCTAGAATAAAATGCTGTGTTACCACCATACATTTCACTGCCAAGTATTGAACCCAGGTCCCTGTGCAAAACAGCCAGAGCAACATACCACTATGCCAAATCATCAATTTTTATGAAAGAAAGGAAGACTGAAACTTAAATGGCTACCATTTAGTGAATTTAGTTCTCACCATAGTTGTCAACATCTTGGCACAAAACAGCTGAACAAAGCCAATAATGGGGGAATACAGCCCCCAAACATATTCAGTGAGTTCAGTTATCACCATAGCTCTCAACCTTGGCACAAAAAACCTGAACGAAGCCAATAATGGGGGAATACAGTCCAAACAATAGGGACAAATATCCACTGAGGACACCAGAGCAAACCCACACAAATACAGGGAGGACATGCAGACTCCACACAGAAGGCACCCCAGCCAAGAATCAAACCAGACAACCCATAGCTGTCAGGCAACACTGCTACCACTGCACCACTGTCTGTTTTAAGTAACAAAAATACAGAAACTGCAAATTTTATGAAGAACAGAACAAATATGAGGCAAAAATCTGCAAATGTCTTGGAAATGGTGGTGGGTAGGGAATTCAGGCTCTTATCACTTGGGCCCAAGGTACAGGATTCAAGCCTTATTCTCTACCCACCACCGTGAAGCAACTGGGGGCATTTTACACACACACACACACACACACACACACACACACACACACACACACACACACACACACACACACACACACACATACACACAAACACACACACACACTCTCTCTCTCTCTCTCTCTCTCTCTGGAGTCTCCTGCTATTGGTCCAGACTGTGGGCGATGCAGTCTAGTGACCTTCTGGTTTGTGCGGTCATCACCGCACAGATCTCTGGGTTGGAAGGGTGGAGTTTACTCCCTTCACTATCCGGACTGCCTAACTGAGCAGTCTGGAGTTCAGGAATGCCTGAACATGTGTGCTTTGAGTTCTGGTCTGCCTAACACAGCAGCCAGGAACTAAGCACACATGCGTTGAGTCCGAGATATTTTTTTTATTTTTATATGTTCTACGGGGGACTGGGGACTTTATTTTATGCACAGGTGGGGGACCCGTTTTACATGTGGGAGGGCTGCAGTCCCGCAGTCCTATAGCATGAGCCACCCTTGCGTTATATTTTTAAAGTGTTTTTGGAAGGGGATAAGTACCCTATGTCTCCACAGCACTGGGGCTGCACTCTCCACATCCCACTAACGATATGTTCTACAGTTGACATTACTGATCCTCAAAGCATGGGGGAGGTACCACAACCTCAGACTTCGCATATATCTCCTACATTTGCAGTTTTAGTCCTTGTAGCTACTATGGTATCTCTTTAAAATTAGTGCAGTAGTTCCTCTAAGGAATCCATTAATATTTATAATAAAATACAGTGGTCAGAAATGGATCTAGACAGTGGTATTATTATTGTAACTTTGAATAAAAGTCCATCACCTTAAATGGTTCAAACGAGGTAATAAATTATACAACCTCTAATGGCTGCTGTTACAAATACATTGTGCATAGGTCAATAGCATAGAAACTGCTTAGGTCATGATGCAGGGACAAGAAAATGAGGGAGGAAGATTGGTTTAAAGCTTGGCAGCTCAGTGGTTATAATCCCTGCCTTGCAGCTCCAGGGGTCCAAAGTTCAGTCTTTATCTCAAGCTACTGTCTGTGTATAGTTTGTATGTTATTTCTGTGTCTGCAGGTTTTCTCTAGGGCTTCCCTTTTCTTTCAAAAACATAGAGGCTATTCTAAAGTGTCTATATATAGTATATGTACCCTTTGTCCTGTTTATAGCTAAAAAGGTTCCACAATGACCAATTAACTTCCCCATTAACAAATAAATAAATAAATAAATAAATAATGCTTGATCTTTATACAAAACACAAGAGTTTTTAAAGTTGTGTCTGTACTTAGAACAAAACTTATAATTGAGGCTTATTTGCTTAGTAGCTATGAGACTGCACACTCCACATTTTTTCTAAGATTTCCCTGTATATAAATTGTAGTTTTTAATGCAGGAAAATATTTATTTCATTAGCATATATTCTGAAATGATAAAACATTATATATATTTGTAACATTTTAAATGGCTATAAAAAATCAGTTTACCGTTTATTGATTTTCTAAGTACGATTAACCATTTAATTACTATTTTCTAACTATAGAATTCTGGACAGTCTATTAGGCATTTAATGAAACCAGAGTGTATTTTTGCTCTTTCTTGGGAAAAAAAGTAGCTACCATGCCTAATATAGTCTTGTAGGTGAAAAGGGGATGTCTTTCAGGATAAAAATATCTAGCTGGTATAGCAACAAGCAGATCTGACAATCGATAAGAATGTCTGTCTTGGATCTCAAAAGGTACAGGTAAAGGTTCTTCACAGTCTTTGGCCAGCACAGATATACAGGTCCATGCTTCCTAGTTACAACTTTCATCACTATATTAGCTTGATAGCAAACAAAGGAATCTATATTAGGTCAGTAAACTTCAGGTTCTTTTTCATGTTCACAAATTGATTCAGTAATCCTACTTTGATTTAACCAGAATGTCTCCTCACAGATAAATTACAACCAATGAAAATAATATAAGACACAGGTCACGAACAATTCTCAATTACTCTGGGAATCCGTTTAGGACAATAACTATATTTTATCACACAGACGTTATGTCCATTTGCAAAATTTCTCAACTCTATTTATGTATTTATTAATTTCATCCCCAGGTGCAAAATATCTCAACTTCCTTCCTTTCCTACTCTGTTTTTTCCATTCAAGTCAGATAAAACCAAGTCAAACATGAGTTCAGCTTTCATGGCCTGAACATTTTGCTGAACACAGGCTTCTGATTATCTGAGTATTACTATGGTAGCTAAGCAAGAACAGTGATACTTTAGTTTCCACACTGTACGTTTTGAGTTTTCTTAGCCCTCTCTTCCAAGTTTGCACAGCTTTGTCTGTAAGACCTTTAGATGAAGCATGAAATGGTGCAGTAATTGCATGATAAATTCCATTTTCTTGATAAAAGTTACACATTTTTAATTAGTTAAATGGATTCCATTATTAGATACAAATACTTATAGCATATTATATATGCCAAAGCTTCATCTTGGTTGTTCAGTGGCTGCATGTGAAATAGTATCACACACACACACACACACACACACACACACACACTCACTCTTACATGTAAAAGGTTCACAGGTTCATAGGTGTGTACTAGGCTAATGGCCCTGGAGCCTTTACAAACCTAGCCCATAGGATTACCCTGGTATTGTGACACCCAACCTTAGTTCCTAGTGCCTCTATCGAGTAGAGCCACTGGAGTGATCCCTGAGGTGAATTTTCTATTTCCCATCCACTCATCAAGATTTCTCTTGAAGAGGGCCAGTGAGGTGCTCTGCTTGACATGTATGGGAAGTCTATTCCATAGCATGGGCAGTCTCTGGGTTATGCACCTGTCCCTCCAGTACATTCTGCTGATTGTGGTAATGGGTTTAGGTCTCTGGAGTGTGTGGTGTGGAGGGATTGGAATTTCTTTAGCTGTAGCATTTCTAACAGAGCTGGGTCAGACATGGCTTCATAAGTCAAGCAGAGATTGCCTCTAAGTAGGCAATATGAGACAGAGAATAGTTGGAATTTTTTGAGTCTGTCCATATAGGACAAGTGTTTAAGGCCTAGGATCCTCTTTGTGAGGTACTTTTGCAGTCTCTCCAGTTGTTGCAGGTGTCTAGTGAGGTACATGCCAAATGGGGCATTGTACTCAAGGACTGGCCTAATGAGGCGAGAGTAGAGGAAGACAATGACCTCTTTCTTCCTGGATGCTAAACCCTTAGTAATGAGATGTGCCACATAGAAAGACTTTCTGACCACAGTAGCAATGTGGTGATCAAAAGAGAGGTTTCTGTCAACCTGTGTTCCCAGATCTGTTATAACGCCTTCTCCATTCAGTGGACTACCATCAATGTGGTAATTCATGGGAACCATGTTTTTCCCAAAGGGGATAATGACACATTTTTTGGCATTGATCTTAAAGCCATGGTTCTGACACCAATCGTTGGTCTCAGTGAGGCCATTCTGTAGGATGTCAACATCACTTAAGGAGTTAATAATAGCTCCCACCTTGCAATCATCTGCAAACATTGTCAGCCAGAGTCTCTTTGTGTTGACCTGGACTTCAGAGAAGTAGATGCCATACAGGAGAGGACCCAGGACCGAACCCTGTGGGACTCCACTCGTGACTAGTCGGCAGTCTGACTTGGAGTCAGCTACTTTCACACTGTGGGTTCTATCTGTGAGCCAGTTTGCAACCCACCTAGTGATATAGGGGTTGATGCCTAGCTTAGTGAGTTGTTCTATGATTCCTGAGTGGGAAATGGTATCAAAGGCCTTGGCCAGATCAGGGTAGGCTGTATGAACCACCTTGCCTTCATCCACAGCTCTGGTGACTGACTCAAAAAAGTCGACCAAGTTGAGCAGGCATGATCTACCCTTCACAAAACCAAACTGTGTGGGATCCAGAGTTTGGAGATTGACTATATCCTTGTTTATTAGGTCCAGGATATTGCTTACCTTAGCTTTGCATATCAGACTCATCAGGATAATGGGGCTATAGTTCCCAGGGTCTGTAGTCGCTCCTCCTTTGTGCAGAGGGATGACTGTAGCAGTGCACCATTCAGTAGGGACAAAGCCTGTGGTGCAGCTGTGATTGAACAGGGCACACAGATGAGGTGCCAGTTCACTCTGTAGTTCATGTAGAACACAGGCAGGGATAGTGTCAGGTCCCTTAGAAGATGTATTCTTGGCCTTGGACAGTGCTGTTTTAAACTGTGCAGCAGTAATACTGGGTGCCTGGCAATCTACTGGTATTGTGATTGGTCCTTTGGGGGGGAGAGGGGTAAAGTTGGCACTGAATCTGTCAGCAAGTATACTGGCAATATCTGTTGGCTTGGTATAGGAGGTACCATTGTGCAGTAGTTCAGAGCAAATCTGAGTATTGTTTGAAGATTCTTTACATAACTATAGAAGGCCTTGTGGTTGTCTTTACTGTCTGCTGCAATTCTGTTTTCATAGCTAGCTTTAGAGGATTTGATGAGGGATCTCAACTTTTTGTTGAGGCAGATAAGGGAGTTTTTGCAGTCTTGGGACTTCACCGTATTCCGTATCAGTTTCCTCCTTCTGTTGTAGAGTTTGTTTATGGCAGGGGACCACCAGAATGGCTTCCTTTTTTGGAGAAGAGTGTCTTGGCTCTATTGGGTATGGCAAGATCCATGCATTTGTGTACGTGCTTGTACAGTGTATTGGTGTATGATTCGGCATTCATGCAACTATTCCCCATTTGCATGGGTGCCGTGAAGTTAGCCACCTCTGTTTTTAGGAACCCAAAGTTAGCTTTGGAGAAGTTTTTCATGGTGGTTACCTTTGTGTGTGTGTGTGTGTGTGGGGGGGAGGTATGTGGATTTCCATGGTGATTAGTTTGTGGTCGGATCTAACCAGGGAGGAGCTGACTATTGGTGTAGAGCAACAGTCACCCATTTTAGTAATGACCAGGTCAAGGATGTTGCTACCTCTAGTGGGGGTAAGAACGAGCTGGTCCAGGGCATTGGAATTAATGAACTCCAGGAAACGTTGGGCAAGTGTACTGGTACATGAGTAGCTTTCCCAGTTAATTGAGGGGTAGCTGAAGCTGCCTAGTATGAGAGTGGTAGGTTGGACTCTAATATTCTCCAGGGTGCTTAGGAATGTGGAGTGTGAGTATTGCGGCATGGTTGGGGACCTATAGCAAGCTACAACCTGAATCGCTGTCTTACCCAGTGTTAGCTGCACCTGAAGTATCTCTGATGCATTATGTTGGGCTACCAGTCTGGAGGTGTGTGCATCCTTCATGAATATGGAAACACCACCGCCTTTGGAGCTTCTGTCCAAGTTCTGGGGCCAAAAGGTGTGGAAAGAGTTATAGCCTGGCAGTGTAGGGGTGCTTTCTGCTGCCTTGAACCAGGTCTCTGTTACAGCACAAATGTATATGTTCTCCATTTTAAGGAGTGCTTCGAGCGAGTGCATTTTGAGATTTAGACTTCTAGCATTGAGCAGCATGACCCTCAGACTGCATTTGTTTGTAACTGTTATGGTGTTAATTTGGTCTTTGGAACACTGCCTAAAAAAGGCACTATAGGGGTGGCAAGAGCCTTGGCCAGTATGCAGAAGCCCAGGGGTGACAGATGCAGGCCATCTCTGGCAAAGCATCGAGGTCTGTCAATCATGTCATCCCAGGCAGACAGATACTGGATCCCCTTAGAGTGACAGCAGAAACTTAGCCAATTGTTGAAATCAATAATTTTCAGCTTGTACTGTGTTATCATTCTGGGTGATGGTAGGATGCTGCTCAGGGCTAGGGTCATACCAGTGTGGGCTACATAATCCGAGAGCTCCTTCATGTCTCTTTGCATATAGTGCAGGGAGGTACATCTTAGGTCATTCACACCCACATGTACAATGACTGAGTCATATTTGTACCTGTCGTTGAGAGACCTGAGTGTGTGCATTATGTGATGGGTCCTGGCACCTGACAGGCAGCTGACTGTTACTTTCTCCTTATTTAACCTAGTGAGTGGGACATCAGTGTGCTTCACTATCAAGTCACCTATGACTAGTGTGTTGGGTATGCTGTTTTGCCTTAGGGGCTTTGGTTGAGTGGCATACTGTTTAGGAAAGTTATGTGTCTCGTGATTAGTGTTGTATTGTGGTGGTCAAGTGTGTTTCTGCCTTGGAGGTCTCTGCTGTTTGGGTAGATTTTTATTAAGAGTCTCCACAAAAGTGGGTGTGTGGTTTGTGTTTTTATGTGAAGGCAGTGCTGATGTGTGTTCTGGAGGGCTATGTGTTCCATGTGGTGTGGTGCAAGTGTTGACCTTCTCCTCTTGACCAGCTGTTCTGGTCTTGGCTGGAGAGTGCGTGGCTTTCAGTTTGGATATATAAGTGGTGGTTTTGCCAGCAACTTTTTGTATGAGATCACTTGAAGAGGGGTAAAGGTATTTGCATTTACTCCGCTGTTGTGTTATCTCAGAGTGGGTATGTATAAGTAACAGGGCCAGCCTGCAAAAATATTACTTTTAGTTTGTCCAGTTTTTGATCATTTTTGAATCGCTTAAAATAATTGCACTTTTTTTGCTTTTTTGAGCATTCAATATTACATGAGAAAATCATAATTGCATGTGTGTGTGCGTGTGTGTGTGTGTGTGTGTGTGTGTGTGTGTGTGTGTGTGTGTATGTGTGTGCATGTGTGTGCATGCGTGTGCGTGTGTGTGTGTGTGTGTGTGTGTGTGTGTGTGTGTGTGTGTGTGTGTGTGTGTGTGTAATTAAGAGGTCATTGTCTCCATCTACTCTTCCTTCATTAGGCCAATCATAGAGTACAATGCCCCATTTGGCATGTACTTCACTAGACACCTGCAACAACTGGAGAGGCCGTAAAAGTGCCTCACAAAGAGGATTCTAGGCCTTAAACACTTTTCCTATATGGACAGACTCAAAAAATTCCAACTATTCTCTGTCTCATATCACCTAGTTAGAGGCGATCTCTGCTTGACTTACAAAGCCATGTCTGACCCAGCTCTGTTAGAAATGCTACATCTAAAGAAATCCCTATCCCACCGCACCACATGCTCCAAAGACCTCATCCTCATTACCACAATCAACAGAGGAACTGGGAACTAAGATCAGATGGCATGATGCCAGGGTAATCCTATGGCTATTCTTGTAAAGGCCCCAGGGCCATTAGTCTAGTACACACACATATGAACATATAAAAAGAGCATTCACTTTTTTTTACATCATTAAAAAGCATTTATTCATATGAGTGTTCACTGTTGTAGACTGCAATCATATATATATATATATATATATATATATATATATATATATATATATATATATATGTGTGTGTGTGTGTGTGTGTGTGTGTGTGTGTGTGTGTGTGTGTGTGTGTGTGTGTGTGTGTGTGTGTGTGTGTGTGTGTGTGTGTATGTGTGTGTGTGTCTATGTATACCTATTGAATGAGCATTTATCAAATTAAAAAAAAAACATTTTTCCAAGGAAGAAGTCAGCGTACTGTACTTGCAGTCTAGACAATAGCATTTCTTGCCATTTGTATGCATTTGGCGATCATCTGCATGCCATTTCTCTCACATCTTAACATTCTTTCCAACTATACATATGCTCTGATAATTATTTCATTCTTAATATTGCAGAAGGAGCATGATGCAACATTTTTAGAATTAAAGAATAACCTTTGAAAAGGTCTAATGCTAAAGAATAGAAATCCACCTTGAACTAGTCCTTTGGAATAGTATGCCATTTGCCTTGGCTCATTTATTTTAGGAAAACCTTTTATTCATTTTTTGCCACTGTTTCTCCCCTGCCACCTGCTGACCATCAGGTGTATCTTAGCCGATTAATCCATTTACCCCCTTCATCAGAGGCAAGTGTTAACTGTGATGTTCAGTCATTTAGGTAGCCATTAGGGTTTTTTTAATTTTTAGCCTTGGTCTGGCAGTGCATGCTCAATAACATACTATAAGGTTTTTCATGCAATGAGCATATAATTCACTTTTGTGAGTGATATATCTACTCAAGACATCCTTGCCCACCCCCAAGCCAGAACTCTCATGTACTTTCTTGTCTCCAATGAGGAGTCTATGATAGGACTGTGCACCCCAGGGATTCTTCTCACTCCCTTTCCTTGAAGAGAGACAGAGAGATGATCCCAGTAATGTCCCCTGCCAGCTCCAGAAGATGCCAACACCATTAATGGAACTCAGGATGCCTGGTTCATAAACAAGGCTTTATCCCTTCTAGCAGAAAAACTGGTAGGACAAGTTTTTTAAATAAATTAATGAAACTAAGACATATTTATATCTTTGGCATGCTAGCAATTAATTTGCTCTGTGCACTAGTGTACTATCCATTACACCTAACATCAGTACATGATTACATAAGTCTAAGTCTGTAGTCCACTGAAATATCAGTATGACTACACAGACTCCCTACCTGCAGTGGGTATGTCAGCCAGAATACATTTACAATGTAGAAGTAATTGTAGCGAGGATTTAAATTGAAGTAAGCAGCATGCATTTCTCAGTTTCTGTTCACTAATATCCAAACTCCCCTGCCTTTATTGAACAATATATATTATTGTTATTTATTATTCTTATACATTTTAAGTGCAATGATATAAGATGCCTTACAGATTGCAAGTCTGATATTACTGCTCAGATAAGAGAAGAATGAACACAATACAAAGTGAAGACAGAGCTGCATTGGTGCAAACAATACTCAGAAATGGTTTTGTGATCAGTCATAGCACTAAATATGTAATTAACACATGTATAAACAACTGAGTGTACAAGTGTTATATGTCTGTGGTTGAAATGGGACTTGCTTGTATGCACAATGATTTGCATTCCTGCTGCAAAGTTTTTTTCTGTGGCAGAGGGATAAGACACCCTTCCTGTGTTTTATATGTTCATTGGTATGACAGCTGAAATCCAGACTTATGTAAAAAATCAGTAATGTATGCTACACTTTATTTTGTACTGTTGTGTATGTTTTTTTAATAGTAATATTTGTGTGGTGCACAGCTTAGTGCAAACACAGTGAAACAGATAAATATGTTAAACTATTTATGAGAAATTCTTCATAAATTACAGCTGTGAAGCAAGTGTATGTATAACACACCTGGAGAACGTGATGCACTACACAGTATATACTATCTGTAGATCATGGTTCAAGTCCCACCTTTGTCTTTTAAAGATGAAACCTAATAAACATTGTTTAGAAGGATTTAACAAGGTGAGCTTTGCCTGTCACATTTGCATATTGCTTACCTTTACACAAACATGATCTAATAGCCCACACAAGAAGCAGACAGAACACCTGCATACAGGAAGCAGACAGTAGTCAATTTCAAAAAGGATACATTGTTCATTTGCATTTTATGTGTACCATTGTGCAAACCCACTGAGCAGCATTGAGCAATGGTCAGCAGTCTTCCACAACACCTGCAGGTCCAGAACACCTGCAGACAACAAGCAGAGAGTACACAATTTCAAAATGGATATATTGTATCCTGTATGTTTTGCCACTGTGCAAACACACTAAGTGGCACTGCATGGTGGTCAGCACACATACAAAGTAATGAATGTGAAAATATACAGGTGTTGCCTAGTTGTACCTGTGGCAGCAGTTATAAGTTAAGGGTTATATAGGTGAGCACATGTTCTAATACAGCTAAGCCCAAACTTTTCTTACTGATGTTACACTTTATATAAAAAGTAACAATAAAAAAATACATACACATGAGAATAAATATCTATTGCAAGTGTGTTGGGCATACACAGGATATCAGAGATATTTCATGTGTAACTGTGGGTATCAGTGCAATTATGGTTGTACAATTACACAGTTACAGAGCCAGAATAATATTTGCCCACTTACTTTTATAAAATATAAAAAAATGTAAACATAATTATAAATAACATTATAACAACAAGCATGTATAGCATTGGAACTCATATGAATTAATGTGTGACTAGGGCTATACTGACAGTTATGTTTCAGTAAAAAAAAATTCTAAGCTTGTTTCCTGCCTTTCCTGTAAGTCGTCTAGTCCAGATACAGATTTACTGTATCCAGGACTGTATGTAAGCTTCTGAGGCCCCAAGCCTTTCTGTGTTGGAAGGAAGCCTTCTAGCTTAATTTTGTTTCTTAGAACTAACCAGTTTTTTTAGTTTCAGCATTCAAATCTGTTTCTTTGAGCTCAGCACTTGTTCAGAACTCATTGTAAGCACTAAATAAGCTACAAATTACTAAAGCACTCAACTTTCCTGACTTGTTTAGAGGAAAACGTTTTTTAGGACTTAATAAATAAGTACCTATCCAGGCATATCTAAGGGTCAGCTCCCGGTGTTTTCTCCTATCTACCTGATGAATCTGGGCATCTTGGGGCAATGCAGCAATTGCCTCATGTACACAGACAACCCACTCCTCCTATCACCCAACACTACAACCTATGAGAAATGTACTTATATAGCTAAACTGGAAGCAAAGCTCTCTTCACCCAAGACTGGACTAGAGAGTCAAGAGGAGAAGGTTGACACTTGCACCACACCACACTCATCACAGAGTCCCTCAAAACCTACACCACAAAAACACACACATAGAAACACAAAACACACACCTACATTCACAGAGGCTCTCAATAAAAATCTACCCATGCAACAGGGACCTCCAAAGCAGAAACACAAGCAACCTCCACCCCTCAACACAACCCAAATGCCACATAGCCCACAAACTCAGTGTGCCACTCAACCACAGCACATAAGGCATAACAACGTACCCAGCACTCTAGTCATAGGTGACTCTATATTCAGGCATACTGATGTTCCACTCACCAGGCTAAACAAGGAAAAAGTTACTGTCAGCTGCCAGGATCTGCCACATAATGCATGCAGTCAGGTCACTCCACAACAAGTACAAATATGACTCTGTCATAGTCCATATTAGTGTGAATGACCTGAGACGTACCTCCCTGGACTACATGACAAGAGACATGAAGGAGCTGTCCAATCTTGTAGCTCAGGCAGTTATGACCCTAGCCCTGAGTAGCATCCTACCATCACCCAAAATGATACCACAATACAAGAACAAAATGATTGACTTCAACAATTGGCTAAGCTTCTGGTGTCATTCTAAGGGGATCCAGTATCTGTCTGCCTGGGATGACATGATCGACAAACCAGGATGCTTTGCCAGAGATGGCCTGCACCTGTCGCTCTTGGGATTCCGGATACTGGCTAAGGCTCTTGCCACCCCTATAGTGTCTTTTCTAGGCAAGGTTCAAATGACAAATTCACCACCATAACAGGTACAAGCAAGCAAAATCTGAGGGTAATGCTACTCAATGCTAGAAGTCTAAACCTCAAAATGCACTCACTCGAGGCACTCCTTAAAATGGAGAACATTGACATCTGTGCAGTGACAGAGACCTGGTTCAAGGCTCCAGGAACACCCCTGCATTACCAGGCTATAATTCATACCACACCTTTCAGCCACCTAACCTGGACTGAAACACTAAAGGCGGAGGCGTGTCCATATTCATTAAGGATATCCACACCTCCAGGCTAGTTGCTCAGAATAATGCATCCAAGATTATCCAAGTGCAACTAACTCTGGGCAAGACTGCAATCCAAATTGCAGCTTGCTACAGATCCCCCACCATGCCCCAGGATTTCCACTCCTCATTTCTTGATAAACTTGAAAATATTAGGGTACAACCTAGCACCCTAATAATGGGTGATTTCAACTACCCCACCATTAACTGGGAAAACTACTTATGTACCAACTCTTGTGCTCAACATTTTCTGGAATTCATAAATTCCAATGCCTTGGATCAACTTATCCACACCCCTACCAGGGGCAGCAATATCCTAGACCTGGTCATTACCAACATGGGCAACCGGTGTTTCACACCAGATGTCAATTCCTCATTGGTCAGATCTGACCACAAGCTAATCACCCTGGACATCCACATGCCACTCCCACCCCCACCCCCATTAGGGAAACCACCGTAAAAAATTTCTCCAAAGCCAACTTCACACTTCTTAAGACAGAAGTGGCAAATTTCACAACACTCATGCTGATGGACAATAGAGGTACGACTGCTGAATCCTATACAAATGTACTTTATCAGCACTTACACGAGTGCATGGATCATGCAATCCCTAACAGAAACAAGATGCTATCCTCCAAAAAAAGGAAGCCAATCTGGTGGTCCCCTACCGTAAACAAATTCTACAACAGAAGAAAGAAACTGTTGCAAAAAAGAGTAAAATCCCATGACTGGAGGAACTCCCTGGTCAGCCTCAGTGAGAAACTGAGATCCCTCATAAAATCCTCCAAAGCTAGTTACGAAAACAAAATTGCCACTGATTCTAAAGACAGCCACAAAGCATTCTATAGCTATGTCAAGAATCTCAATGGCGACACTCAGATCTACTCTGAGTTACAGCACAATGGCACTAAATATACAGAACCAACTGATATTGCTAACATCCTGGCAGATAGATTCAGTACTAACTTTACTCCTCACTCACCCCTCTAAAGGGGCCATCTCTATACCGGAAGAATGCAAAGTTCCTGTAATCACATCTGCAAAGGTAAAAAACACACTCTCTAAAGCCAAGAACACAGCATCCATGGGACCTGACAACATCCCAGGCTGCATTCTACATGAACTACAGAATAAACTGGCACCCCACCTAAGTACCATGTTTAATCATAGCCTCACCTCAGGCTTTGTGCCCACTGAATGGAGCACAGCAACAGTTATCCCACTCCACAAAGGAGGGGCCACCATGGACCCTGGGAACTACCGCCTCATTAGGCTAATGAGCCTGGTCCACAAGGCTATGGAACGTATCATCATGGAACTTATAAACAATGACATTGGTAATTGCCAAACTCTGGACCCTACCCAGTTTGGGTTTGTAAAAGGCAGATCATATCTCCTAATCCTGATAGACTTCTTTGAAGCGGTTATCCAAAGCCATAGATGAGGGTAAGGTAGTTCACACAGCCTATCTACATCTTGCCAAGGCTTTCCACACCATTCTCCCACTCTGGAATTATAGATAAACTCACTAAACTAGGTATAAATCCCTATGTATCAAGATGGGTTGCCAACTGGCTCACTGACAGAACCCACACTGTGAAAGTAGCAGACTCTAAATCCAACTTCAGACCAGTGACAAGTGGAGTACCACAGGGTTCAGTCCTGGGTCCTCTCCTGTTTGGTATCTACTTCTCTGAAGTACAGGCTAACACAGAAGGTCTTTGGCTAACAAAGTTTGCAGATGACTGCAAACTAGAAGCCTTAAACAAAACTCCTAATGACATGGACATCCCACAAAAGGGCCTTACTGAGACATATGCCTGGTGTCAAAGCCATGGCCTCAAGCTCAATGCCAAAAAGTGCACTGTCATCCCTTTTGGTAAAAACTCTGTACCCATGAACTACCACATAGGTGGTAGTCTACTTAACACTGAAAGTGTGCTAAGAGACCTTGGGACACAGGTGGACAGTAGTCTCTCCTTTGATGATCACATTGCCGCAGTAGTCAGGAAATCATTCTACATGGCACACGTCATCACAAAAGGTTTCTCATCCAGGAAAAAAGAGGTCATCATTCCCCTCTACTCATCACTCATTAGACCCATTATAGAGTACAATGCCCCTTTTGGTATGTACCTCACAAGACATCTACAACAACTGGAAAGGCTGCAGAAGTACCTCACAAAGAGGATTACTGGCCTCAAACAGATGCCCTATGCAGACCGTCTCAAAAAACTCCAGCTTTACTCCATTGCATATCACCTACTTAGGGGCGATCTCTGCCTAACATACAAAGCTATGTCAAACCCAGAGCTGTTGGACATGCTCCACTTAACGAAATCCCAATCCATCCAAGCTACATGCTCTAGGGACCTAACCCTGTCACCACAATAAACAGAACATGCTGGAGGGATAGATTCCTATCCCAGAGACTTCTCTTACTCTAGAACAAACTACCTATCTATATCAAGCAAAGCTCCTCATTAGCACTCTTTAAGAAAAATCATGATGATTGGATGGGAGATAGGAAATTCACCCCGGGGATCACTTCTGTGGCTCTGCTTGACAGGGGCACATGAAAATAATTTTCTTGGGTAGCGAAAGCCAGGGTACCATTTGGCTAGGCTTATATAGGCCCTAGGGCCAATAGCCTAGTATCTGCCTATGAACCTATAATTATGTTTGTATTTTCTGGTCTTGGATGGACTTCAGACCTCAGTGATGCTTGTACACACATGAACGTATAAACCAGACCTTGTCGGATCACACATATATATGGTTAACCCCTCACTTTGTCATGTGTATTTATAAATAATCAATGAGCAAATCTGACAGGCACGTCTTCTGTGGCGAGGATGAAAAATCACCTATGTAGAAGAATATGTTTTACCTATGTTGCATAGGTTTGAATTCCATGTTGTACAAGTTAATTTTATTAGGGTGTAAAGCCACAGAAAAAAAATTGTCAGATCTTAAAATTTATACCCTCAATACTTGTCTGCATAGTTAAATCAACTAACAGGTACAGCAGTATCCAAGCTAAAAACTAATGCCAATTGTTACATTACCATTTTAAGTTCATAAACTGTTTTCCACTCTGTTTGGCACTGTTGCTCTCCACTTAATATCATCCAAACTTGGTTGGCATGGCTGTTCAGGTTTGCGCACTAGCATTAAACATGATAACATGAATTGGTGGGAAAACACTCTTAACTGTTGCTGTTTGCCCTAAGTGGATGTGTCTGGAGGTAGAAGGAAAGGTGCCCAATTTAGGGCTCAAAGGTGGGGTGTCTAGGAGTCCAGAATTTTTAATGGACTCCTTGTGAAGTGCCACAGCTGAAGGCTGCTGCAGGGGGATTATACTGGGTCTCAGTACAAATCTGAGGTTTGGAATAATCTGACCAAGGCTGTCTCCAGAGCAACTGGCATTCCGCACACTGGATGGCAGTACAGGCACCACTTTAATGACCTCAAAAGGTGCAAGCAGGATACACTCAACTAGTGGCTGACTGAGTTTAGGACTGCTGACATTCTGCAGTTATGTAAGTATACAGATAAAGATAATTTTACTTGGATAAAAAGCTGCATACAGGCAAGACTGGTATGCATAATGCTCTTCTCTTGTTCTCTCCTTTTTATTCTATATCAAACCAGGAAATAATAGCTAACAGAGAAGCCCATGCTGAGCATTTAGAAAGACTGAGGGAAGCAAGGGATATGTATACAGCACAACATAACTATTATTTTACCTAAAGTATTTCTCTTCTATATAGTAGTAGTACCAAATTAAGCACACATATCTTAACTGTAACATCAATCATACACTCTTCAGTCTGTAGCATAAGCCAAATATAGGGAGTCATTTCTAATACTGTAGCCAGAAGTTGTAGGTTCAAATATCACAAGTAACAAATATATAGTAAAATCATTTAAATATTACATAATAATTTCAACAGAAGTGGCATACATGTCCTGCTGTTAACTTAATCTTTATTATTTGATCAAACATTTGTCAACATATGCATATTGTAAGGTTTACTTGGAGCAATCATCAGTTATAGTCTGTAGTTGTTAAAAAGTATACTTAAATGTAAAACTAGAAATAAATTCTTTATATTGTACTAATTTATTATATGTCACATATGATGGTACTAATTATTTATTTTTTTTTGTCTCATCCCAACCCTCATTTCTTTTTTTTTATTTTTATATGTGTGGTTACAATGTTTTGATGTCATCCGTTTCTGACATCTCACAACATACTTTACAGCACAGGGCAGTAGGCCGACCACTGTGGTCAGCCTGCCCCATTCCACCGATGTCTGTACTGACCTCCAGCACATCTGGGATCCAACCTGGCAGTGTTGCCTCTACTGCCCTTGCAATACCTGGGCGGTCCACATCAGAAAGCATTACTCTAGCAACTGGTGAAATGGCATCTTCCTTGAGTATTGGTGGAGGTGGGGATTGTGTCACTCACCAGGAGATGCCAGGTTTGGTGCACAGGGTTGTGCATATCATCACTGGTGCAACCATCCACCAGATGGAGAGGATGCTCTCTATTATGGTGAATAAACAAAGACATCAAGCACTCCAACAGCCAGTGAGGTATGGGGATAGTAATGACAATTCTGTGGGCGAGGACTAGATTCTCACTGTCTCCACGATTGATGGGCATGGGCATCTGATGTCCTCTCCCTATCCCCAATCATGGTGTCCTCAACCTGTTGTGTCCCTCACCATTCCTGTGTCTTGTCTTGTTTGTTGTGTTTGTCTGCATCCATTTCCTCACCTACCTGACTTATCAGACCCTGACATACCTACATTCCTTACCCAACACTCCTCTCTTACTGAAATAAAATAAAAAAAATGGGTACCTGACCCACAACAAAAACATGTCATCCCAAACAAAGCTCTCCACTTTGCACATGTGTCTCCTTGACATACTTGAATTGGTCCATTTGGCTATACAACATGATTGTGTTGTTGTCATCCCTCTTTTTTGAGGTGACAGCCCAAATTCAGCCAATATTCTACACATATTTCAATTTTACACAATTGAAGATGTTGATAGCTATGGTTATTTCCTACCTCTCTCCTGCAAATTCCTCTATTGCTTTCCCTTTTTTCTTCCTCCTGCTTCCCTCCATTTTACCACTTTAATATCTACCCCATTTTAACACCTTTAATCTGGTCAAAAAGTAGAATCACACACCACACACAGCATAAATGGCTGCTAATAAAGCCCTTCACTTTTCATTTCTGTGTTTATGTGGAGCTTGGCTTCTCACACCATTGCCGAGCGACAGTGAATGACTCTTCCTGTCCTATGGCATTATGCAGTTAAATGTGCCCACTGCTGCTGAAATCCACTGTGCTAAGAAAACACACAGTTACACTAGCTCTAAGAATTATTTAATTGCATTATGAATACATATTTAAACATATTTGATACAGCTGGATTCAAACTCTGTATCATTTGGGCTAAAAAGAAATATATTAATGCACTTACACCTGCACCCACAGAGTCAGCTAAGCAGCAGATGTGTTTCTTACACTCAGTAGTATCCAAAGTACTGACTGCCATGCCTCTCCACTTAATGTGTTTGCATGGAGGTAAGCCAACCAATAGAAATCTCATAATTTTATCAATGAAGCAGAGGCCCATGTTTTCATGTCACTTAAGTATACAAAAAATCGGGAACGCAATATAAATACTTTTTAAGCTTAGACAATTTATGACACAATATTTCTGACTTGATCTATTTATGTACCTCATAGTATCTGTTAGATGTGTCTACCATAGCCAGTAAGTATTTCTCAAGTTCAAGTAAGAATCCTTAAATGTATATCTCACATGCACAAACACTTTGCTGTTGATTGTGAAAACCAGCTGCTCAGTGATGTGCTATGGAAACTACACATTAGCATGTATTACTTATGTTTACTGCTCATTTAGTCTTCATCCCATGGAAGTACATGTAAAAACACAACCAAAGGAAAGGCAGTTTTTAAGGAAAGAACACATATTTACACTAGTCACATGTTACCTGCACCCATGCACTTGAAAGTTGGTTTCTCAGTACTTGTTCCCAAATATATCAACTGCACTACAAAAATAAATTAAAAAAATATTTTCTTATCTACTATGTACATCTTTATCCTGACAATACACATTCAAATTTTCCAGTACTTGTAGTAATGTGGACAGCTATTTGCACATAGTTTTAGTTTGTAAAGCTGTCTCTTAGAGTATACCTGCATGTTGGAAACACAACAGCAAATACTACAGTTTGCACACTCATCAATCTGGTAAAATACATAACTTTAAAATCTTGATAGTCGTACATGGCTAGCCATCCATTTCATATAGGCCTCCCAACATATTCTCTCAAACATCCAGTTATGATGTTATCCACTATAAATTGTCCAACAGCATTGTAAAAGTCAGACTTGTGCCATAGCACTTGTGTTAAGTACAGAGGTCTGTAGCCAGTGTACCTAATTAGGTAGGGGTACTAATTTTACTGCAATCAATTTGTGTATGTGTCTGCCTAGTCATAAGAGTGTAACTGTACATCCTTCAGTCATCAGTACAATCCCATGGAGTACATGTATTTTGACAGCTGTACATGTCTACACATCCATTTAATTCAGGCCTCACAACAGCTTCCCTCAAACATCCAATGATGATGTCATCCACTATAAATTGTCCTGCAGTCTTGTAAAAGTCAGACTTGTGCCATGGTGCTTAGGTTAAGTACTGATTTCTGTAGCTGGTGTACTTAGTAAGGTATTGGTTCTGATATCACTGTGGCCAACTTGTGTTTCTAGTCAGAAGAGCACAACTGTGTATTCTACAATCATCAGCATAATCCAATAGACTGCATATATTTTGACAGTTGTACATGTGAACACATTCATTTAATTCAGGCCTTGCAACATCTTCTGTCAAACATCCAATGTTGATGTCATCCACTACAAATTGTCCTGCAGCATTGTAAAAGTCAGATTTGTACTGTGTGCTTGCATTAAATACTGAACTCTAAGGCTGGTGTACTTAGGTTGGGGTTCTAATATCATTGTGGTTCATTTGTGTACGTGTGTAGTAAGAAGAGTGTAACTGTGCATCCTACAGTCAGTAATACAGTCCCATTGAGTACAATTATTTTTGACAGTTGTACATGGCTAGCCATCCATTTCATCTGGGCCTCCCAACATCTTCTCTCAAATATCCAGTGATTATGTCATCCACTATAAATTGTCCAGCAACATTGTAAAAGTCAGACTTGTGCCATGGTGCTTGCATTAAATACTGAGTTCTCTAGTCGGTATACTTAGGTAGGGGTTCCAAACTCACTTCTGTCAACTGGTGTGTGTGTGTGTGTGTGTGTGTGCGTGTGTGTGTGTGTGTGTGTGTGTGTGTGTGTGTGTGTGTGTGTGTGTGTGTTTGCTCATTTGGATTACATTCAAGAGACCATTTTACATCTGCACATGGGAAACTGCTATTACCATCCTCTTCTTATAGGTTCAAAGGTTCATAGGAGGTTACTAGGCTAGTGGCCCTAGAGCCCTTGCAAGCCTAGCCATGTTAATCCCAAGTTGCCTTATCTGTCCTTATTAAGTGAACATATTTTGCAGAACTAGTTTATGGTCAATACCGATTCTCCCTGTTCATGAGGGACATGGGTGCCACCCCCAGGGTAAATTTGCAGTCTCCCATCCATTTATCCAGGCTGAGCTTGAGTTCAGTGAGGAGATTTGCTTCAAATGAATTGGAAGTTTGTTCCAGAGGAGCAGCAGTCTCTGGAAGACATATTTATCTCTCCAGCATGTTCTGTTAATGTCACAGGCTAGATTACGATCCTTAGAGTGAGTGACTCTTGTGCTGTTAGATTTGTGTATGTGAAGCATATCCATCAGGGTAGGGTTGTAAACTGTCTTGTTGGCTAGGCACAAGTCTCCTCTCAGCAGCCTCTATGATACAGAGCACAGTGATAGGACTTTTAGTCTATTCATGTACGCCATGGTTTGGAGGCCCTGTATTTTCATGGTGAGGAATCTCTGTGGTCTCTCTAGCTGCTGCAGGTGTCTGTTGAGGTACATGCAAAAGGGAGTATTGTACTCTATTACTGGTCTGATGAGGGTCAAGTACAGTGCTGCTATAACATCCTTAGACCTGGATGTGATGCCCTTACTTATGAGGTGCACAACACAGAATGCTTTCCTTACCACAGAAGAAACTTGGTGGTCAAAGTTCAGATTGCTATCTACCTGTGTTCCTAGGTCTCACACCACTGGGTTTGAGCTTAGGGGGGTGTTGTCAATACTGTGGTTAGGGAGGAATCCCACTTCACCAAAGGGAATAATAATGCAGTCTTGTGCATTTAGTTTTAGGCCATGGCTTTAGCATTGGTCATTTTGTCTGTGTTAGCCCTTCCATATGATTTTCTTTTGCTACCCTTTTGTTCTATTGCCATGACTGAGTTTTCTTCTAAAAGACTATAAACTCTTGTCGACCTCAATTCCAGTGTACATTTTATAAGTCATCGGAAGGCAAGTTATTGGTATATAGTTTTTAGGATAGCTTGCAGGTTCACTGTTAAACAGGAGTATTGTTTTTTTTTTTCCTGTTGTTAACCAGGTTGGTGACTGTTCTGGGTGTGCATAGAAATAGTTCTTACCCATAGATAAATTGTTATGTAAAGATATTAATACTTTTAGCCAGAAGTTAGGTACTACATCTAGGCCTGGGGTTTTCCAATTAGGAGCTTTTCTTAACTTTGTTTTAATCTCTCTGGCCATTACTTCATCCCATTTCATATCCTGATGATTTGAACTTCTTAGTCTTTCTTTTACTTCTTCTATCCATTTAGTATCTTTGTTATGTTCAACAGGAATCTTCATAGCTATTTCTCCAAAATGTATCTGTTCCTTTTTTTGGTGGTATTTCATTTCCTTTTGCCTTGTCTCCCAGTTCTCTATAAAAGTTTTTGGGTCATCAATAAAGTGCTTATTGTATACTTTTCCTTTATATTTATTTGCATATCTTCTAAGTTTTTCTGCCTGTGCTGATATTTTTAATTTATTATATGTGATAGTGCACAATAGATCCTGATCTGTTCTAATATTGTGCATTGCTTTATCATATCTATTTTTTTAGTATTTTTGTTGATCTGTTCCCTCTTAACAGTGACACTTCTTGTTTTAATTGCTTTACAGTTTTCCATATTTGATACTTCCATGATGACATTTGATTTCTCCCCTTCTTTTTCCCTTACTGCTCTGTGTTTTGGTGGTAAGACTTTATTTATTAATTTAGATGCACAGTAATATATCATACTTACTTCTGTTATCACAAGAATCTCTATGAACAGTCCTAATTACTGTGTTCATTTGTTTTATCAAACTTTTAACTTTATTGGTTTTATTGACTTTCTGTAGTCTATTTCTTCCATTGATCTTAATATGTCTGTCCATCTCTATTAAATAAAACGACTTTTCTCTTAGATTATTTTCTTCTAAACTGAGGGCACATTCTTTGTTCTCCATTTCATGTAGGCATTTTATAGAAAGTTCCAGAGATCTTCCTGTGCTACATTCTCTTCAGTTTCATACTGTGCCATCTGTTGCTCTTTCGTATGGGAACTCACTGGCCTATGACTCCACAACACTAATTGTCAGAGTTGCACAGTTTCCTGTTCCTTCCCTTACTGTGCAACTCCAGCTGAACTTTTGTACTGGTTTCACATGGAAGGTTCCAAAGCATCTTCATATGGAAACTGATCAGATGTTTCACCCTCCACTTGTTTCTCCTTAATTTAGGGATCTGTTGTTCTATCCTGCAGTGATCTTATCAAACTTAACTTTTGTACATTAAATCCTTCACTTCACATGTAATCCATAACCTCAGTTTCTGCTTCTTTACCTTCTGCATTACTAATCCTCTTTTCTACTTTTCCTCTTTGTTTTATTATTTTTCATATTGAAAAAGTTTCCATATCCAGATGCCTTTGCCTGTATTTCTCTTTAAATATCTTTGGTGCTGCTCTTTTTGTGTTGATTAGTTTTGCTTTCTCCTTTGCATACATATTGCACCATATTAAATCCCTTTTTCTTTCCTGTGTGCATATTTCTTCTTCAGATGTCTCCTGCTCCTCCTCCCTTTTCTCCTTACATGGGAGACTTGTTCCATCATGCTGTGATACAATCTGTGTTAGACTTTCTACACTAAATCCTTCACTTAGCAGGTTTTCCATAACTTCAACTTATTTTTTTTAATTCTACTTTACTAATCTTCTGTTCTACATTCCCTCTTTGTGATCTTATTTTTTGCATTGTAAAATATTCCATATCTGGATGTTTCTGCCTGTATCTCTCTGTGAATATCTTTGGGGCTTCTTTTTTATTGATCAATTTGGCTTTCTCCTTTGCATAAATATTGCACCATATCAGCTCTCTCTTTCTTTCCCATGTCCATATTTCTTTTGTATACCTTTCAAAAATATCTAGATTTTGTTCTTTATATTTTCACACTTCCTCAGTCGCTTCTTTTTCCAAATGGCCCAAGGTTTCTTGGTGTATATAATGTTTTGCATAAACCTGTTGTATTAATGAACACAAATTTTTATTTGAAGCTTCTGACAGTTTTTCTTGTGCAAGTATTTTTCTTTCTTCTAATTTCTTTCTTAATCTTTTTTGTATATCTTCTGTCTGCAAGTTCTGGGCTTCTTGCTTTATAGTAACAATACATAATTTCTTTCTTATCCTCAATAGTCCACTCTATTGTATTCATGGCTCTTTTTTGGCCTAGCAATTTTTGTGGACTACTATTTCCTTCTACAACAGAGTGGCCACCCCCTTGGGCTGGTCTAGCCCTATTGTAGGAAAGTTTCTGTGTCTTGAGGATTCTACACTGTCATTTTTCAAGTCCAAGCACCAGTGTACCTACCAGGATTGGGCACCTTTTTATCCTGGTTCTTGTGCACCCAGCTATCTTTTTTATTTTTAACCTACTTCTGTCCATGATATGCGCTATATAAAATACAGTCCATATATCAGTGTCATCTTGGTGAGATTTTGTGAAAAACAGGGTCTACCTCATGAAAGTACTCACCACACTTGTGGATGAATTCAGTTCCAGCAATACTACTCTCCTTTGGTTGCTGATTTATCATCCCTCCACATGAATCCCTGTTTTTCATTTCTCCAAGTCTTTTGGGTTTCTAATACCATGACAGGAATGAACCCCATTCCTAAGTCAAAGTATGATTTAAGTTCATGAAATTAGTATTGTTTCAATCTTTTATTTTCACCAGAAGTGCTCTTCGCAGCACCTGCAATGTGCACAGTAATGACTCCTGCAATTCGTATGGAGTTACATGTATCGGTAACATATCTAAGTTGGTTGTAAGCTCTTTTTTATAAGACCCATTGCTCCTACTACTTCTGGAACTGTCTGGGTATCTTTCTTCCAGATTGCCCTTGTTTCTGCCTGAAAATACTCATATTTTATGACTTTGTGTCTCTTTGTACGTAAGACACTGTAGTCATTAGGTGTACTGATTTCAATAATCAATGCTACTTTTGCCTTCTTTTCATTGACTACCATATCTGATTTTCTTGCATCTATATGAACTGTTGGCAATGGATGATCCCATGTGATATAAACCTCATCATTTTCTATGATGCTTTGTGGCTAAAGTTTCCTGCGCTTTTCATCTGCTTCAATATTATAATGTTTGCTTATCCCCAATGCAATAGTCTTTCCACATTATTATGTCTTTCAGTATACAATCCTTCTGCCATTAGTATATCATAACCAGCAACAAGATGTGCAACTGTTTCCAATTCTATTTTACAAAACCTGCATTTGTCTGTTTCTCCCACATGTTCAGTGGAGTTTGTAAATCGCTGTGTATGTAGTCCACTATCTTGGGCCGCCAACATTAACCTTTCATATTTTGGTTTAAATTCACCTCTCCTTAACCATTCCTGCATGCAATCCTGATCAACATGAGGTTGTTACAAGAGTTTTTTATACTTGCAACTATATTCATGCATTTTATAGATTTCTTGCCTTCTCATCTGATCTTTCACCTTATATTCTTTCTTTTGTTTTTTTTTTGACACATTCAGTTGCTGCCTGATTTTTGTCTACTTCATGTTTGATTTCCATTCTTGTTTGACACTGATATGCTTCTGCTAAACTAAGCAGGGAAGTCATCTCAGACTTGTTCTTCTCATATTTCAATACTTTCACCACATTTGGGTCTTGTGAGGTCAGCAGATATGTATGCAGTCCTATGATTGCAGATCTATACAGGTAATCAATTTCAAGGAGGCCATATCTCCTTCAGAACGGGGAATATATAGTCTTGGTATGCACAGATTTTTATAAATCATTTGCTGAGCGTGAAAGAAGCCGCAGTGGTGCAGTGGTAGCATTGTCACCTCACAGCAAGTGGTTCTCCCGTTTGATTCTCGGCTGGAGTGCCTTCTGTGTGGAGTCTGCATGTCCTCCCTGCGGTCGAGTGGTGTTTGAAAGACATGAGTGAATGGGCGTGCCTTCGTTGAAGGTTGGACGTCGGGCTGGCACCTCAGCACCATAAAAATCACTGCCAATCATTAGCAGACCGGAGTTCTGCTGTGGCGACCCCTAACCGGGAAAAGCCGAAAGAAAAACAAACATTTGATGAGCATGACGCATCCTTCTTGTTTTCCTGTTGAAACTATCCAACACCTTTTTGGGACAGTCAATCACTCCAAAACTGTAAGTTAGGACAGGTAGAGCAAATTGGCTTATAGCTTGGACTTTGTTCCTGGACATCAATGCTTTTTTTAGTATTAATTTAAGTCTTCTGAAATATTCCTTACTAAGTTTTATTATTTGTTCACATTTTATTATTGATCCTTCATCAATTCCCAATCATTTATAGACTCCCTCTTGCGCAAGTTCTTTTATATCACATTTCTGTCCCAAACTGATGTTTTCTTGGTGCTGCAGCTTTCCTGCTTTAAAGGTTGCCTTTGCACATTTGTCAAGACCAAATGACATTCTGATATCATCTGAAAACATTTTGACCACTTGCAGCTGTGCTTTCAGGTCCTTATCCATTGAACTATACAGTTTTAAATCATCCACAAAAAGAAGATGAGAAGTCTTTACACTTTATTATTTTCTGGGAGCCAAATTGTAGCCATGAGTTAATCTGTTAAGTAAACAGCTTAGTGGGTTAAGGGCAAGACAAAAGAGCAGCAGCGGCGACAAGAGTCATCCAGGAATATCCCTGTTTACATTTTTCTCCCTGGCTTAACTGCAAAGTGGTTTGGCACTGTTTCATGGTCATTGTAGTGTAATCAATCAGTGTAGGGTATACTTTATTCATTTTTAGCACTCTTCTTTCTTGAATGTGGGATACTGTCAAATGCTTTTTTGTAGCCTACCCATGCCATAGTTATAATTCTTCCCCTTTTTACAGTTCTCCACTATGACTTTGTTTAACATCAAATGATCCTTTGTTCCATATGACTTTCTTTTGTTACCCTTTTGTCCTATTGCCATGATTTAATTTTCTTCTAAATGACTATAAACTCTGTCGGCATCAATTCCAGTGTGTGGTTTATACATCACTGGAAGGCAAGTTATTGGTCTATAGGTTTTAGGATAGCTTGCATGTTTACTCTTAAGTAGGAGTATTGTTTTTTCCTGTTGTTAGCCAGGCTGGTGTCTCTTCACGGTGTCCATATAAACAGTTCTTACTCATGGCTAAATCTTCATGTAAAGTTATTAATACTTTTAACCAGAAGTTAGGTACTGTATCTGGGTTGGGGGTTTTCCAATTAGGAGCTTTTCTTAACCTTGTTTCAATCTCTCTGGCTATTACTTCATCTCACTGCATATCCTCTACATTTGAACTTCTTAGTCTTTCTTTTTGCTTCTTCTGTCCATTTAGTATTTTTGTTATGTTCCACAGGGTCTTCATAGATATTTCTCCAAAATGTATCTATTTCTTCTTTTTTTAGTGGTGTTTCAATTCTTTTGCATTGTTTCCCAATTCTCTATAAAACTTTTTTGGGTCATCAATAAATTGCTTATTTTTGTAATTTTCCTTTAAATTTATCTGTGTATCTTCTGGCTGTGCTGATATGTTTAGTTTATTATTTGTGATAGTGCATGATAGATCCTGATCTGTTCTGATACTATGCATTGCTTTTATCACGTCTATCATTCTGAGAATTTTTGTTGATCTGTTCTCTTTTCTGTACTCTTCTAACAATGACACTTCTTGTCTTAATTGCTTTATAGTTTTCTCTGTTCGATACTTCCATGATGGCATTTGATTTCTCCCCTTCCTTTCCTTTACTACCGTATATTTTTGTGGTAAGACTTTATCTGTTATTAATTTAGCTGCATAGTAGCATATCCTGTTGACTTCTGTTATATCCCATGAATCTCTATGAACAGTCCTAATTACTGAGTTCATTTACTTTATCAAACTTCTAACTTTCTGCATTTTATTGACATTCTGTAGTCCATTTCTTTCACTGATCTTAATATGTCTGTCCATCTCTATTAAATAAAGCAACTCTTCTGTTATATAATTTTCTTCTAAACTGAGGGCATATTCTTTGTTCTCCATTTTCTGTGAGAATTCTATAGATAGTTTCACAACATCTTCCTGTGCCACATTCTCTTCAGTTTCATAGGTTCATGGGTTCATAGGATGATACTAGGCTATTGGCCCTGAGGCCCTTATAAGTCTAGCCAAGAATTTCACCCATGTTCCCACAAAGTCAGCACCTGTTTCTCCTGTCCAGCAAGGACACAGGTAGGATCCCAGGGATGTATTTTCAGTTTTCCATCCAGTTGTCCAGGTTCCTCTTAAACAGGGCTAGAGAGGGACTCTGCTTGACATGGAGAGGGAGTCTATTCCACAGATGGGTGAGTCTTTGGGACACAAATCTGTCCTGCCAACAAGTTCTATTAATGTCACAGATCAGGTTGAGGTTTTGCGTGCGGGTTGCATGAGTGGAGTTTGACTTATGGATATGCAGTAACTCCATCAAGGCTGGGACTGAGATGGCCTTGTATGCCAGACACATGTCACCTCTGAGTAGTCTGTATGAGACTGAGTAGCTGGACAGGGGTTTTAGCCTATCTGTATAGGATAGGTGTTTGAGACCCTTGATTTCTTTGGTTAGGAACCTCTGTGGTCTCTCAAGCTGCTGCATGTGCTTGGAAAGGTATATGCCAAAGGCGGCATTGTACTCGATAATGGGTCGGATAAGAGAGGAGTACAGGGATTTTATGACCACCTTGTTCGTGGGTGAAAGGCCCTTACTTATGAGGTGGGCCATGTAGAAAGCTTTCCTTACAATGGAGGCAATGTGGTGGTCAAAAGTCAGGTTGCTATCAAACTAGGTGCCCAAGTCCCTCATGACTGATTGGTTGCTTAGTACATTGTTATTAATGTGATAATTAGTGGGTATGCCATTTTTCACAAAGGGGATAATGATGCATTTCTTGACATTCAATTTGAGGCCAACTTCTGACACCAGTCATTAGTTTGAGTAAGGCCCTCTTGAAGGATGTTCACATCACTAGGAGAATTTAAGACAGTGCCCAGCTTACAGCCATCTGTAAACTTGGTTAGCCACAGACCACTGGTTTTGGCTTGGACCTCAGAAAAGTATATCCCAAACAGTACAGTCTCCAAGACTGATCCTTGGGGTATACCACTAGTTATGGGTCTACTACTAGAGGTGGCTTCCCTTATTTTGACTGAGTGGGTTCTATTAGTGAACCAGTTCACTACCCATCTGGTAACATACTGGTTGATGCCTAGCTGGGAGAGTTTATCTATTATACCCGAGTGGGGAATAGTGTCAAAGGCTTTGGCTAGGTCAAGGTAGGCGGTGTGCTCCTTCTTCCCCTCGTCCATGGCTTTGGTGACTGTTTTGAAGAAGTCAGCCAAGTTTAATAGGCATGATCTCCCTTTGGCAAAACCAAACTGTATGGGGTCAAGAAACTTGATAAAACAGCAACACAAGCCTCCAGACACAGTAGAATCCACTCACGACTTTTAATAAATCTTCAGCAGATAAACTTAAAGCACTTTTCATCAGCTCTCAAAGCAGACTTTATCAGAAGTGATTTTTACAATAACAGTTCACAATTTAAATAGTTGTTGGCACCAAAAACGCGGGATAATTAAGACATTAAAGAAACACTACATAATTAGTCATAAAACCTACACTAAAATGAAGAATATATACAAACTTACTCAAATGTATAAATGTATACTCTGATTCAAAAAAATTAAAAATTAAAAATTACTTATATGTAAACACAAAAACATTCCCCAAAAGGTACATCCTTAAAAGATATGTTGCTTATCTGTAACAGACTTTCAAGTTCAGAAATACCACTAATAATAATCAACTGTTTAAACCAAAGTTAGCAATTCACAATGAATATATAAATGTAGTAATAAAACCAGTTAAAGTCTGCAGAGCATTAAACAACCCAAGATTAATCATTTTATCCTCAACAAGCTCTTCAGTTTCAGTATACTGCTAATGGAGGTAAACTCGTTCAAACCTGGAATATTGCCTGCATCTAGTTTAATTTGCCACTTAAGTTCTAGCTCTTCTGACTTCAGGGGAAAAGGTCCCCCCCAGTACTATGTTCCACCTTGTCAATAGCTAAAAACTTAAACTTATGGTCACTGTTTGCATGGATGTGTTTAGCCAAGGCATTATCAGGCTTATTGCGATTGATAGCGCACAAGTGTTCGTACATCCTATCGTGGAGCCTGCATTCCGTTTTCCCTACATAAAATGCAGGGCAACAACTACATCTGGCTAAATAAGTTAGATGGAGTGAGAGACTGCAGAAGGGTCCACATGTGTTTTACAATTACAATAATAGACAACAATTTACCAACAATAACAATACATCAGGCCAACAGGTTTTTCAACATGCCAACCCTACAAGAGCCAGACCAAAGCAACAGAGGAATCAGTATACCAACAGGAACAACTCAAAGGTCACCAAGAATTTCTTGTGACCATAGAGGAAGATTCCACGAGTGAGGAAAATAGTTCCCCAATGGTGGTTTCTTCCGTTTCTCCCACTCCCATTGTTGCACTAGTCTGTTAACCCACGATGTGGGTCTTGAGGTTGGCGTTCTCCTTAATGATGACAATGATGAAAATGATGTTCAACTGCATGAACTAGGACCTGTGATTATTTCTAACAAAGATAATGATTTCAAAGTGTGCAATTTTTGTTTCAGTGTTATTTCTAGTGAGTTAGTGGAATATTTAGCTAAAAGACAGACATATGTACCACACCTATGAGCTGATTTAGTAAAAATGATCATTGAGTTAAAAATATTCACTAGGAAATTGAACTTCCAAATTCTATTTGGAAACAACTTAAACTCAGATGTAGTGCAGGTGTTTCGTACATCCAGTACATTCAATTCCCCCTTACACCCAGTTTTGCAAACATTTGAGGCTTTATGTGAACTGGACTTTAGGCACATGGTTAAACATAGCCCAGTCATAAGCTCAGATACTAATCATGTTGAACGTGAGCTTATTGAATATATACACTCACAGGACATTAGAGTATGCAAACCAGATAAAGGGGGTGGCCTGGTAATTTTTGATAATAGAGATTACAATGCTAGGATGGAACACCTATTAGATAATGAAGCTTACCAAACAAGTTCTAGGTCTGAGGTTAATAAAGCTTATCATTTGGTTAAGAGTTGTATCAATGACTTGTTCACAGAGGGTCGCATTGACCAAGCTATGTTGAACTATATGACTACACTTTTTCCGGCTTATCCAACTTTATTTGGTATACCTAAAATACACAAGGACTTGGTTAATCCTCCTATGCGACCTCTGGTAGACGGTCAGAGCGCCCCAACATACACTTGTGCTAAAGTTATAGACTCACTGTTACAGAAATACGTTGTTCTTGAAGAACAAATTTGTAAAGATTCCTGGTCTTTTCTAGCTAAAATAAATAGTTTAGAATATGTTGAAAGTTACAATTTCTTGACAATAGATGTCAAGAACTTCTGTACTTGTATCCCACATCAAACTGGCATGGAATGGGTGGCATTTATGATGTTAAAACATAATGCTCCCAGGAGGGATGTATCCTTAGTATTAGAATTGCTGGACTTAGTCCTTACGTACAACTTTTTTATATTAACAGCCCTTGTGGGGTGAGCATAGCCAATTTGGTCATGGCATATTGGAAGTCCGAGTATGTACTCAAAAACACTACTGTCTCCAACTCCATAGCCTGCTATACCAGATACCTAGACGATATCTTTGTTTTACTAAAAGGTGACAACAAGGTGAGTGACGACCTATTAGTTAGTCTTAATAGTTCAACTGATTTTCTTCAGTTCACCTCTAACTTTAATTCGGAGTCTATAGCATACCTGGACATCATGCTGATGAAAAATAGAATGTTATATTGTTACACAGCAAAGATATTCAGAAAAAAGACGTATTCCAACACTTTTTTACACTTCTCCAGTTGCCACCCCTTTCATCAAAAGAAGGCAGTCATTAAGGGCCAACTGAATAGGGCTTCCTGCATTATTTCTAAGGACGATGACTTCAACGATGAATGCCAATTGTTAAAAAAATTATTCCTCCACCGAGGTTACCTGGAGTCCCTATTGGACACACTTGTAGAGGAGGTTAATATTAAGAGGGAAAGGCTTATTTTTAAGTGAATATTGGCACCTAGTGGGATAGAAGGGTCAACCTTACAAGGTGTTGGTACTTTGGTGTCACCTACACAAACTTTTGCAGAACCAAAACCAGAAAAAGACCAACCATTGTCTTGTGGTTTTATAACCACATTCAATGTTCATAGTTCCCAATGTGTGAATATACTGAAGAAGAGCTAGGAACTTTTTAGATGTAACCAGTCTCTATTTGACAAATTCGGTGACTTTCCAAATATAGTATTTAAACGGGGTAAGAACTTAAAGGACCTATTGGAAAGACAGCAAACGAGACCACTTAAAGTAGGTGGTATGTTTAAATGCGAGAACTGTAATTATTGTAAACATGTTGACACATTGAACTCATTTTCAGTTTCAAGTCATAAGTATAGACTTACGGATAGATTTAATTGTAACTCTATGGGTATAGTTTATTTAGCCAGATGTAGTTGTTTCCCTGCATTTTATGTATGGAAAATAGAGCGCAGGCTCCGCGATAGGATGTACGAACACCTGTACGCTATCAATCACAATAAGCCTGGTAATGCCTTGGCTAAACACATCCATGCAAACAGTGACCATAAGTTTAAGTTTTTAGCTATTGACAAGGTGGAACAAAGTACTGGGGGAGACCTTTTCCCCTGAAGTTAAAGGAGCTAGAACTTAAGTGGCAAATTAAACTAGATGCAGGCAGTATTCCAGGTTTGAACGAGTTTACCTCCATTAGCAGTATACTGAAATTGAAGAACTTGCTGAGATAAAACGATTAATCTTGGGTTGTTTAATGCTCTGCAGACTTTAACTGGTTTTATTACTACATTTATATATTCATTGTGATTTGCTAACTTTAGTTTAAACAGTTGAATTATTATTAGTGGTATTTCTGAACTTGAAAGTCTGTTACAGATAAACAACATGTCTTTTAAGGATGTACCTTTTGGGAAATGTTTTTGTGTTTACAGATAAGTAATTTTTAATTTTTAATTTTTTTTAATCAGAGTATACATTTATACATTTGAGTAAGTTTGTATATATTCTTCATTTTAGTGTAGGTTTTATGACTAATTATGTAGTGTTTCTTTAATGTCTTAATTATCCCGCGTTTTTGGTGCCAATGACTATTTAAATTGTGAACTGTTATTGTAAAAATCACTTCTGATGAAGTCTGCTTTAAGAGCAGATGAAAAGCGCTTTAAGTTTATCTGCTGAAGATTTATTAAAAGTCATGGATTCTACTGTGTCTGGAGGCTTGTGTTGCTGTTTTATCAATAGTTTTTGTGCCTTCGTTCATTTTAAAAGTGTGTGAGGTCAAGCATTTGGAGGTTGCCAATGTTCTTGTTTATAAGGTCCATGATAATGCATTTCATGGCTTTGCAGATCAAGCTAGTTAGGCTGATGGGCCTATAATTGCCTGGGTCAGTGGGCGCTCCACCTTGTGTAGAGGGACGACAGTGGCTGTCCTCCATTTGGCTGGGATGAAGCTGGTGCTTAGGCTTTGGTTGAACAGGGTGTCTAATGGAGCTGAGAGCTTATGCCTGAGTCCATGTAGGATGCAGCCAGGGATGTTGTCAGGTCTCATGGAGACTATATTTTTTGCCTTTGAGAGGGCATTAAAGACCTGCTTGCTGGTGATGAGGAGATGGGAGCAGGTGTTGGGGATGTCCTGGTTTACTATTGGGGGGACAGAGAGGTGAAGTTTTCACTGAACCTGTCTGCCAGCAGGTTGGCTATATCTACAGCTATATCCTATGCCATCTGTTGCTCTTTCATATGGGAACTCACTGGCCTATCACCCCACAACACTGGCTGCATCAGGTTTGCCACAGTTTCCTGTTCCTTCCCTTGTTGTGCAACTCCATCTAAACATTTCTACTGGTTTCCTGTGGAAGACTGTAAAGTATCTTCAGCTGGCAACTGATCCGATATTTCCCACTCCACTGCTTTCACCTTAATCTGGTGATCCATTGCTCTATCCTGCTGTGATATTTTCCAGGATAGATTTTCTACACTAAATCTTTCACTTTGCAACTAATCCATAACCTCAGTTTCTGTTTCTTTAACTTCTCCATTGCAAGTCCTCTTTTCTGCTCTTCTTCTTTGTTTTCTTATTTTTTGTACAGTAAAATTTTCAATATCCAGATGCCTTTGCCTAATATCTTAGGTGTTACTCTTTTTGTATTGATAAATTTTGCTTTTTCCTTTGCATAAATATTACACCATATTAAATCACATCTTTCACATGTCCATATTTCTTTTTCAGATGTCCCCTGATCCTCCTGTTTCTCCTTACTTTGGGGACTTGTTGTTCCATCATGGTGACTTTCTACACTAAATCCATCACTTTGCAAGTATTCTATAACTTCAACTTCTATTTTTTTAACTTTTACTTTACTAATCTTCTGTTCTCCATTCCCTCTTTGTGATCTTATTTTTTATTGTGAAATTTTCCAAAACTGGATGCCGTTGCCTGTATTTCTCTTCAAATATCTTTGGGGCTACCTTTTCTGTGTTGATCAATTTCATTTTCTCCTTTGCATAAATATTGTACCATATCAGATCTATCTTTCTTTTCCATATCCATATTTCTTTTTTATATATTTCAAAAATCTCTAGATTTTGTTCTTTATATTTTTGCACTTCTTCAGTTGCTTCTTTTTCCAAATGGACCAAGCAATGTTACTCTACTTTGGTTGCTGTTTTATCATCCCTCCATTTGGATCCCTGCTGAGAGAGTTTTTCAATGTTACCTGAGTGGAGGATTGTGTCAAAAGCCTTGGTCAGGTCAAGATAGGTGGTATGAACTGTCTTACCTTCATCCAGGGCTTTCGTGACTTTCTTGAAGAAGTCCACCAGGTTTAATATGCATGACCTACCCTTAACTATGCCAAACTGAGTTTGCACCAAATATGTCAGCTAGCAGGTTGGCACTTTCCTCCTGTGCGGTATGAGTGGTGCCATCTATTACCAGTTCTGCAAAAACTGGGCATTCCCTTTTACATTTAGGACATAATTAAAAAATACCTTATGCTTATCCTTAGGTAGGAATGCTATTTTAGCTTCACACTTAGCTTTAGAGGATTTCACAAGATTTCTAATTTGCTTGTTCAAGCTGAGGGGGAATTCTTCCTCTGCTGAGTCAGTTTCCTCTTATTCTTAGACATCAGTTTCTTCCTCTTGTCATATAATCTATTTATACTTGAGGTCCACCATGGTGGGTTGTTTTTTTGAGAGGACCTGGTTTTGATCTGGTCAGGTACAGCCAAGTCTATATAGTTGCTTAAGTGTTTGTACAGGACATCTGAGTGCACCTCTACATAGGAGTCATTGTTGTCTGTGAGTGTGGGGTGTACAAAACTTTTTATACCATCTCTTGTTAGTCAGAAGTTAGCTTTGGAAATGTTTGTCAGTTTTTCCTTGTGTGGGATGTCAGACCCAATAGTTACTTCAAATGAGACAGATTTATGGTCCGACCTTACCTGGGAAGGCATCTGTGATGGGTCCCTACTCTGGGCCAACAATCAAGGAGACTCAGTCCTCTCCACTGACTCCAGTGAGGGATGGTCATTAAGAGCAAAGATGGATTCACACAGTATTTTCAGATGCAGCTCCCTACATCAAGCACAATTTACTTTAAGAGCACACAGGGAGCACACTCCAGACCTGGGACTAGACTCTCTCTCTCTCTCTCTCTCTCCAGGCACACACAAAACTCCACACTGACCACTTTAGACCTCTTTGTCCCTGTTCCCAGCAGCTGACACACACACTTGGATATTTGTGTTTCATACACACATACACACCTGGGAAAAGCTGGCACAGATTTACTAGTTGTGCCACTTTCTACCCAGACTCTGAGGTAATCATGCTGCTACCAGTCAGCTAACCTAAGGCTCTTACAAAGGCTACCCAATTATACAGTGTAAAATTAATGCTACTACAAATGGTAGGGTGTGACCAAAGCAGCAAAGCTTTCAGGAGTGGCCACAGCATCACTAAAACAAGCATAAGTACTCCCAATATGTGATGACTAAACAATTACTGTTCCCTGACTACTTACTAAAACAAAGCAATCTGATGTGTGCTGAGTCTTACTACAGCAAAAAACTAGATGATGTCTATCTTTGTTTGTGTGTATGTGTGAGATATATATCCTGTCAAAAAAAGTCTTTCCTGCCAGGTTCCAAAGTGCTGCTGCGAGAGTTCCAAAGAAACCAGATGCTGGTTAGAGGATGACATCACCTCTGGTCACGTTTATCTGGTACAATACACACACAGAGCTTTGCTAAGATCTGCGGCAGCATCTGAAAGCTATAACACAATTTCAGACTTTCTACCCTTCTAAAGTTCTCTGATAAACATACACATTTGATCAGTTACAACAATACAACCTAATGTACATGCATACATTCTTTCTGTCCAGCAAGACATACTGTTGATGAATTTTTAACACAAGTAACTTTCAAATATATATCTTAACTCAAACAGCTGTACAAATCAGTGTGATAGTCAAATAACATAAATTTCTTTACAAAACTCCAGCTAGCTATGCTGGCATATGTACACCTGTACTTCCCTACTCCCCCTGACACAGATGGCACTACCTCATAACATCACATCTCTTCCTCTTTTTGAAAACTCAAGCTTATTTTTCAAATGACCCTGGAAAAATGTAGCTTGAGGGAAATGGGCCTGTCTGGGAACACCTTAACCCATACCGTGTCTCAAGATCCCATCTGATTTGGTATTGCTGTCCTCACTATGCTGCCGTACATTCATGTCATATGCCTGCAACCCTAGGCTGCACCTTAATAACTTGGCATTTTGCTGGCTGGCTTGATGTAGCCATATTAAGGGATTGTGGTATGTAGCCACTGTGAGTTTCCTTCCATACAGATACGTCTGAAGTTTCTGCAGTGCCCATACTATGGCTAGACATTCGTTTTCTACAGCTACATAACATTATCCCTGGGTTGGAGTCTATGGCTGAGATATACAACTGGGTGCTCTTCTGCCTCTGAGAAAACTGGCTGAGTATAGCCCCCACCTCATGGTTTGAAGCATCCCCCTGCACAACAAATTATTTGCTGTAATCTGGACTAGCTAACACAGGGGGTCCTCCAAAAACCCCTTTAAGATTTTAGAATGCCTGCTTGCAGGCTGGGGTCCACACTATCTTATCTAGCCTGTTTTTCCTAGTCAGGTCTGTGATCACCAGATCCCCCTCAGACTCCTCCTGCCATCCACTGCAAATACTCAACACCAGGGCCTCCCTATCATGGTAAGGCTTCATCATGTTAACATTGTAAAATTTGTGCCCCTGCCTCTGGCCTAACAGGTTTACCATGTAATGAACATCAATGACCTTCCTTTCCACTTTGAAGGTTCTGTCCCAAGCTGCCTGCAACTTATTGTGTCTGACAGGAATAAGCACCATAACCAGCTTTTCCACATCATACTCTCGAGCTCGAGCATTCCTGTTATACCATACCTTTTTCTGCTGTTGGGCTCCTGCCAGGTTCTCTTGGGCCAAACCCATGAGCTCCTTAAGCCTTGTCCTGAAGTTTAGGACATATGCCACAACAGACTTCTTGTGGGATTCACACTCACCCTCCCAGTCATCATAAGTCAAATCTAAAGCCCCCCCCCCCACCCTATGCCCTTACAGCAAATCAAGGGTGAAAAACCTGTGGATTCATGGAGTACCTCTCTTTATGCAAACAGCAGATGGGGCAAATATTTGTCCCACTCTCCCTTAAACTGGTCTACAAATGCTTGTAGCATGGTCTTTAGTATAGAGTTTAACCTCGCCACAAGATCATTAGTCTGGGGATGGTAGGGGGCGGTCTTTAGGTACTTCACCCCTCAGCACTTCCACAGACAAGCCAGCATGAATTGGCACCTCTGTCAGTCAGTATTTCTCTCAGGAAAGCTACCCTGCTGAAAATCTCTAACTAAGCAATTGCCACCTACTCTGCCTTGATGGAGGACGGAGCCACTGCCTCAGGGTATCTAGTAGCATAATCTACTACCACCAGGATATACTTCTTCTGTGTGAAACTTGGGTTATTCAGAGTCCCCACAATATCCATAGGTACCCTCTGGAATGGTTCTTCAATCACAGGCAATGGCATCAAAGAAGCTTTGACCTTGTCTCCTGCCTTGCCTACCTTTTGGCACTGCTCACATTTCTGCAGTACCTTGTTACATCCCTCGAATCCCAGGCCAATAAAAGTTCTACATAATATGCCTCTTGGTATGCTTTATGTCTTTATGACCTGCAAAAGGAATGTCATGGGATACGCTAGAAGTGCCAGATGGTAGCCTCTTGTACTACCAACTGCTGTATTACCTCACCCTCTAGCCCTTCCTCAGGGGTCCACTCTCTATACAGTAACTATTTGTTCCAGTATACAGATTCCACTTTTCCTAGAGAATTAGGTTTCTCCTTGCCTACTTCCCTCAAGCCTTGTAATGTATGGTCCAAAAGCTGAGCCTGTCTCAATTCTACCTTTGTGACTCTTCCCAGCTCCCTTTCCACTGGAAGCCTGGTCTCTTCTGATACTGGTGCCTCACTGTCATCCAGAGTATTCCCACTCACCGCTGCCCTTGCAATCACCCTGTCCACTGGAACATCACTACCTACCAGCATCTGTGGCTCACTGTCAGGCTCACTGCTACAGGGTAGCTCCCTCCCTCCCTCCCTGAAATAGCCACCTCATCAGCCCCAGCTTTAGGTGTGGGGTCTATCTGGGTCTCCCCCAAGCTACCTGACCCACATTCCTGTCTCCAAGCCTGACTGTGTGTAACCGCATGCACAGGAGGTACTGCATTATCAAAATCATTCCCTATCAAGACATCTGCAGGAATGTCCTCAAACATATCTACCTGCTTGCTTCCTTTTCTACCCTCCCAGTCAAGATGCACCCTGGCTAAAGGTATTTGTAATGGGGTCCCTCCTAATGCTCTGACTGGTGTGTACTGCTCCTCTTTAACCACTGCAGGCTTCACAATGGTTATGTCAGGGGCTGTGTCTCTCTTAGCAGTGGCCTGTCTTCCATCCACTAAGATAGGATACAAAGTTCGGTGATAATTTGGTACCTCTGTTCTCTCCAGACAACTTACCACTGGCTTGCTTTTATTCCCACTTGCTGGCTCCTCATCTTTTGTTCCCCACCTTGCATCAGTGGACATTTGTATGCTACATGGCCCCCCTGGTTACATTTAAAACATCTAACCCTTGCCCCCGGCCATTTACCTGAACTAGTGGCTTCTCCTGCTACTGGTGTACTCTGTTGGGGTGGTTTAGCCTGCCCACCATGGGTTTCCCTATAACCATGTACAGTGCTGGGTGTCCCCTTCTTGTGCAATGATGCCCTGTTTGCTAATTAGTGATCCCCTTTTCTTCCCAGCTCATCTGCAGATCTGCAGAGTTACACTCCCGGTCTGCCAACCAGATTCTCATTCCTCAGACAAAGTGCTCAGGGCTTGTTCCCTCACCAAAAAGTCTGCCAGCCCTTCAAAAGTTGTGACCTGACATCCAGTCACCCATCTGTGAAAATAAGTGCTTAACACAGCAATATAATCACATACACGTTCATCTGCCGTATGTCTATACTCACATAACTTTTTCTGTAAGCTTCAGATGTTAACTTAAAACATTCCAGTAAGCATTGTTTAACTTTATCACAGTTTAAGGAATTATTATCAGAACATTTCAAAACAGCAGTTACAGATTTACCATGGAGTAAGGGGGTAAGGAATTGTATCCAGAGCCCTTGGTCAGTATTATACTGTTTACATACCATTTCAGATACATTAATAAAACTATAAAAACATCACCTTCTGTAAACCGTGGAAGAAATTTACTGACCTTTATTGCTTCTAGGGTTCAGTTATTCCCTTCCCATTACCTGCATGACACTGCCAAAGAGTCATCATCTCCCTCTCATATTGACGCTGCTTCTCATTTTCTTCAGCCTCCAAATGCTGCACTCTCTCTTCGACCTCCAAATGTCGCAGTCTCTCTTTGATCTCCAAACACAGCAGTCTGTCTTCTGATTCTAATTCCATCTGCTTCTCCAGTTGTTTGGCCTCCAGTTCTCATCTCTAATTCCAGATAGATTTTTAGGTCCTCTGAGGAAAAGGTGAACTGTCCTTTTTCTGAAGACTGCACATTTCCATCACTGGATTGGTTATCTTCTGGGATGCTGGTCCATGCTGTAGCTGTGACCAAGGCTGAAATTATTTCCTCTTTAGTCAGGTTGGCATACACCAGTCATTTAGCTTCATACACCTTGGCGAATTGGTTCCTTATCAGCTTGCTATAATCCTCTGCTGACATCCTTGCAAGCTTTTCTTGACTAAACTAAACTAACAAAAATACATAAAACTGTTGTGAAAATGAAACTCTGTATGTTTACTTTGTGGCTGTTGAGAGAACCACCTAGCTGCCAGCAATATGTGACAGGTCCCTACTTTGGGCCAGCAATCAAGGAAACTCAATCCTCACCACTGACTCCGGTGAGGGACAGTCACTAAGAGGAAAGATGGATTCATGGAGTATTTTCAGATGCAGCTCCCTGCACCAAGCACCATTTCCCTTAACACCACACAGGAAGCATGCTCCAGACCTGAGGCTGAACTCTCCTTCTCTCTCCAAGCCCACACAAAACTCCACACTGACCACTTTGGACCTCTGTGTCCCTATTCCCAGTAGCTGACACACACACACTTGGATATTTGTGTTTCACACACACACACATGCACACCTGGGAAAAGCTGGCACAGATTTAGTAGCTGTGCCCCTTTCTGCCCAGACTCTGAGGTGATCATGCTGCCATCAGTCACCTACCCTAAGGCTCTTACAAAGAGTTCCCAATTATACTGTGTAAAATTAATAGTAATGCAAATGGTAGGGGTGACCAAAGCAGGAAGGTTTTCAGGAGTGGCCACAGTGTCACTAAAACAAGCATAAGTACTCTACAAGATGTTAAATGTATTCTCTAAAGGACCAGCCGCAATGAAAGGTATTAAAATATTTAATGATAACTAATAAAGCAGAAAAGAGGAGAGTACTGAATACAATAAACAACAGAGTTTCAACCACAAAGATATAAAAGTAATATAGTTGGTTAGTTTCTCACAGATGCAGAAAACAATACTAAACTATACTCATTAAAAGTCCCTGATTGGCTAAATAATTACTGTTCCCTGACTACTTACTAAAGCAAGGCAAGCTGATGTGTGCAGAGTGTCTTACCACAGCAAAAGCCAAATTATGTCTGTCTTTGTGTGTGTGTGTGTGTGTGTGTGTGTGTGTGTGTGTGTGTGTGTGTGTGTGTGTGAGATATATATCCTGTCAGAAATCTTTCCTGTCAGGTTCCAAATTGCTGGTACCAGAGTTCCAAAGAAACCAGATGCTGATTACAGAATGACATCATTTCTGGTCACCTGACTCTGGTACAATACACACGCAGATCTTTGCTCAGATCTGTGGCAGCATCTCAAAGCTATTACACAATTTCAAATGTCTACCCTTCCAGGGTTCTCTGGTGAACATACACATTTGATCAGTTGCAACAATGCAACCTAATATACATGCATACATTCTTTCTGTCCAGTAGGACCTACTGTTGATGTATGTTTAACACAAGTAATGTTCAAGTATATTTTTTAAGTCAAACATCTGTACAAATCAGTGTGATATCAAATAACATGAAATTCTTTACAAAACTCCAGCTAACTTTGCTGGCATATGTACACATGTACTGCCCTACTCTCCTTGGCACAGATGGCACTACCTCATAATATCACATCATCACACAGGAAGGAGTGGAGTGATTCCACATGTTGGTGAGTACTATCTCTAGGACATTTGAGCCTCTTGTGAGGGTGCAGACTATCTTTTCCAGAGAATTTGAATTAACAAAGTCCAGAAACCTCTGGGCAAGTGTGTTTGCACTCATATATGTCACCCAGTTGATGGAAGGATAGTTGAAACCACCCATGACTAAGGTGCTGGGCTATATGGAGAGTGATTCCAGTAAATCCAGGTAGATGGTGTGCTTTTCTTGATTCATGGTGGGGGACCTATAGCTAGCAATGATGTGGTACAGTATTTTGCCTAGAGTTAATTGAACATAGAGTGGTTCAAGACAGTGATACTGTTTGACCAGTCTCAATGTGTACTTGACTTTAATGAAGATGGATACTCCTCCATCTTTGTTTTTTCATGTTCATTTTATGGTCTTAACCTGTAGAAGGCATTGTAGCCATGCACGGCTGGGGTGCTCTCTCTGGCCTTGAACCATGTCTTAGTAGTTGCATAGATGTCAGCATCTTTCAAGGTGAGGAATGCTTCTAGGGAGTGCAGCTTCATGTTTAGACTTCTAGCATTAAGCAGTAGAATCCTGAATTTGCCTAAGGTGGATTTTATTACATCGGAAATTTTGTTGCTTTGACATTCCCTAAAAAATGCACCATGGGATGGCAAGGGCCTTTGCCAGTAACTGAAAGCCTAAAGGAGACAGGTGCATACCATCTCTGGCAAAGCAGCATGGGCTGTTGGCTATGTCATCCCAGGCTGACAGATACTGGATCCCCCTTGACTGAGACCAGAAGCTAAGCCAATTGTTGAAGTCAAGCATTTTTTGTTTATAATGTGGCATCATCCTGGAAGAATGTAGAATGTTGCTTAGGGCTAGGGTCATACCTGCCTCTGACACAAAGTTTGAGAGTTCAGTCATGTCTGTCTTTATATAGTCCAGAGAGGTACATCTCAAGTCATTCACCCCAACATGAACTATGGCTGAGTCATAACGGTACTTGTTGTTGAGTGACTTGAGAAGTGTGTGCTGACAACCTGTTTGGTATCTGCTTTGTTTTTAGATGAGAGAAGTGATTCCAGTTTCATAGTGCACTTACATCTCTCACACAGGGTATTTGTTTACTGTAAGAGTAAATAGTTGTCAGCATACATCAGGCAGTTACTACATTGCCTCAGTGTTCCAATGTCAATTAGTCTGGCCGGAAAAATGATGGGAAATTGTCTGTCCATTATAGCAGGTTTTTGCTGTATGAGCTATTAGGGAGATGAGTGGGTTAGACTGACCAGCTTTTGCACTGGGACAATCAAGGGTTGTTAAATTGAGAGTTGTAGATGATAGGTGTTGCAACACTGCTCAGTGGGCAATTAAGTTGCCTTTAGTGCAACAGAGAAGCTTGTGAGGGTTCCACTAAAGCTATCTAAGGAAAAATTGTGTTTCGAGGTGTTTGCATCTATACAGGGCACCACTGACCCCTGTTGCATGATGTGCAGAGATGAGCAAATGTGAGGCTTAAATATAGGTGAAATTAAACTGTTTTAAGCTAATCTTCCAATAGGCAACTACACAATGAGTCTTCCTCCAGCAATCCTCTGCTCAGACTAGGCTAAATCCACACTTTTTGCCACAAGGGTGCAGGGGAGCCTTTTTAAATGTAAGATGGCTGGTTTAGTGCTCAACTGTAACAAAAACAGGTTAGATTTAGCAGGTTGGACTCAAGACTATGCTATCTAGGCTGAAAATACAATTAGAAACACGTGTGGAAAATAAGCAGTCACAAAAAAAAAAAAAAAGAAAAAAATGCAGTGATCAGATGCAATGTAATTTAAAAAGTGCAATAGAGACAAAAATATACTTATTTTCTTGATGCGGAAATCTCAAGGATTTCCCCAACCTAGACAGACCAGACTACCTCCCAGTGCACTAGATGGAAAATCCACTGACCTCGTGATGTAAAAACAAGTGCTTGCTAGACAATATACTACTTTATCCAACAGCTGGCTAGAAAATGAATTCAGATCAAGTAAATCAGTAGAACAGACAATAAGAGGTAAAATGCACTTTTTCAATACAAGCACAAGGAAAGGCAAATAAATAATTCAATATTATCGGTAGCAGTGTAGAAAGTGGGGAGCTTCGGTAGCAGTGTAGAAAGGGAGGAGCTTATTAAGCTCAAGTTACAGTGAGGTGGGCAACTTAAAATCACCAGGTTTAAAAATCAGATAAAAAAAGGGGAGGATGGGTGAGAAAACAAAAGCAGGGAATCGTCATCAGTGCTTTAGTTTATGCAGGCTTGAAATATTTTCAAAGACAAATGCCAAGAATTTCACTGAGTATTTAAGTATCACTCAAGAGACAATTTAACCAATGGAAAAAAAAAAACACGTGGAATGTGCAATCCAGATAATTTAAGTGTCTACCTCTCACATAGAAAAAATTGCCAGGCCAAGCAGATTTCCTAAAACAGAAAACTAAATGGAGCAGGTATCAGAAGGCAGCTCTGTCAGTCATAGATAAAAAATATAGGTTTCCTCATAAAGCAGGGAATCACCAGCAGTGCTTTAATTTATGCAGGCTTGAAATCTTTCAGCAAAAGACAAAGGGCCAAAATTTCACTGTGTATTTAAGTATCACTCAAGAGACAATCAAGAAATGAAAAAATGTGTGAAATGTGCAGCCTAGATAACTAGGTGACTACCTCTCACATAGAACAAAAACATCAGGCCAAGCAGAGTTTTTAAAACAGAACACAAAATGAAGTTTAAACAGAAAGCAGCTCTATCAGTCACAGACAAAAATATAGGTTTAGTTTCCTCACCCAGCAGAGAATTACCAGCAGTGTTTTAATTTTGCAGGTTTGAAATCATTTTAGAAAAAGACACTGGTGATGTAATCATTTATAAAGTGTTGTCTGACAGTCTAAATGTCAGACTTGTTTTGTGGTGTGGTGCTTGCCTTAAATGCTGAGTTCTCTAGTCAGTGTACTTACTTAGGTAGGGGCTCTGTTCTCACTGTGGGTGACTGGTGTGTGTGTTGTTCAGTTGATTGACATTGAGGAGATGATTTTACACTTGAATGTGGGACACTGCTATTATCATCCTCTTCTCACCAGACACTGTTGATGTCATCAGTTATAAAGTGTTGTCCGACACTATAAAAGCCAGACTTGTGCTGTGGCTCTTGCTTTAACTACTGTGCTTTGTAAATACCTTAGGTAGAAATTCCATTCTCACTGCAGTCAACCGTGTGTGCAGTGACAATTTTAGAATGATATGTGAGTCCACAACTATGTCAATCCCTACTCCGAACATCTCATTGTAGCATACAATGATGATGTCATTCTGTATAACATGCACTTTGACAGCATTCAAGACAAACCTGTGTTGTGGCAGTAGCATTAACTACTGTGTTTACAAGCCACTTCACCTACACATATAAGGGTTCTAATCTGACAGCAGGCAACCTGCATGTATATACATACACCTATCACTTTTGAGACAATTTTACACAAGGATGTGACTTCACATCCATGTCCTATACTCCTCCCAACATGTTCTTCTCAGCATACAATGATGCTATCATACTCCATAAAGTGTAATGTGACAGTGTTACACTAAGACATATGTGGTGTTGCTACTGTGACATTGCATGGCATTCATCTTCTATACCCACCTGGATGTAATGTTCAAATCAGGCCCAGTCTACTTCTGTGTGTATGTTTGGTGGTACATTATGGTCATTGTATGATCTTTGGAATAGCTCTTTATTTCACTACCACTTGGGGAACCTTTCACATAGCACCATGCATCTACCATCCTCTTTTTTCCTCTAGCCACATGACATCCTTCCTGCATAGGAGTGGAGGATGTCCTCATGTCAAATATGCATTATGTCATTGGGTGGTGCACATGTCCCATGTGCACAGTGGCAGGATGTAATGCAATCCAACAAATATACACATAAGCACAATAGTCTTACTATCTTCCATAATATAAATATAGGGACTTTTTTACATATAACAATGGCTAGGATTTTATGTGATGTTGGCCATTAGCCTAATAATGTCCTATGACCCTATGAACAGTTTATATGTCAATATTGCTGTCATTGACATGCTATATTGAGGTATGGATGTACAGTATGGCTACAAGAGTGTCTAACAATCAGTGATGTATTGATGGCCATTGCTGCCATTGTTGCCATTGCCGTACATGCTCCTTCTATAACAGCTGTAGTCATATGTATCCTCAGAACTGTTGACATGGTATGATATACTTTTATGTATATTGTTGGCTTATTAGGACATGTGTTGTGGTAGTGGAGCAGATCAGCATTCTACACAGTTCGTATTCCACCTTCATAGTGATACTTGCAGTTATGGCACAGGTGTACATCTGTCTACATACCATCATTAAATGTTCTGTGACAGACATCAATATCAATTCATATTGATTACATGGTCACATAAGTCTTGTCTCATACACATTTTTTATGCTGTGATATACACAACCAATATATCACATTTTGATGGAATTGCAACCTTGTGGAATTCACTGTATGTGCAGTTGTGTTGCCATATCCAGTGATTATTGATGTGGTAGTTGCACCATTGTGTGACTATTAGCATTTGTGTCAGGAAATCTGGATTTTGGCCATCTAACCTGGACCAGAACATGAAAGGCGGAGGTGTGTTCATATTCATTAAGGATATCCACACCTCCAGGCTAGTTGCTCAGCATAATGCATCCGAGGTTATCCAAGTAAAACTAACTCTAGGCAAAACTGCAATCCAAATTGTAGCTTGCTACAGATTCACCACCATGCCCCAGGATTCCCACTCCTCTTTTCTTGATATACTGGAAAATATTAGGGTTCAGTCAAGCACCCTAATCTTGGGTGATTTCAACTACCCCACCATTAACTGGGAAAACTACTTATGTACCAACTCCTTCACTCAACGCTTTTTGGAATTCATAAATTCCAATACCCTGGATCAACTTATCCACACTCCCACCAGGGGCAACAATATCCTAGACCTAGTCATTACCAACATGAGTGACTGGTGTTCCACACCTGAAGTCAATTCCTCATTGGTCAAATCCGACCATAAGCTAATCACCCTAGATATCCACATCTTGTCCCCACCCCCATTAAGGAAACCACAGTAAAAAATTTCTCCAAAGCCAACTTCATGCTTCTTAAGACAGAAGTGGTGAACTTCATGACACCCATGTAGATGGACAATACAGTTATGACTGCTGAATCCTACACAAATGCACTCTATAAGCACTTACATGAGTGCATGGATTGTGCTATCCCAAATAGAATCAAGATGCTATCCTCCAAAAAAAGGAAGCCAATCTGGTGGTCCCCTGCCATAAACAAACTCTACAACAGAAGGAAGAAACTGTTGCACAAGAGAGTAATATCCCATGAGTGGAGGAGTTCCTGGTCAGCCTCAGTAAGAAGCTGAGATCCCTTATAAGATCCTCCAAAGCTAGCTATGAAAACAAGATTGCCACTGATTCTAAGCACAACCACAAAGCATTCTATAGCTATGTCAAGAATCTCAATGGCAACACCCATATCTGCTCTGAGTTACAGCACAATGGCACAAAAATTACAGAACCAACTGATATTGCCAACATCCTGGCAGATAGGTTCAATGCTAACTTCGACTCACCCCCTAAAGGGCCCATATCTATACAAGAGGAATGCAGAGTCCCTGCAATCACAACTACACAGGTAAAAGCAGCATTCTCTAAAGCCAAAAACACAGCATCCATGGGACCGGACAACATCCCAGGCTGCATTTTACATGAACTTCAGAACGAACTGGCTCCCCACCTAAACACCATGTTCAATCATAGCCTCACGTCAGGCTTTGTGCCCACTGTATGGTACACAGCAACAGTTATCCCACTCCACAAAGGGAGAGCCACCACTGATCCTGGGAACTATCGCCCTATTAGCCTGACGAGCCTGGTCTGCAAGGTCATGGAACATATTATCATGGAATTCATAAACAAAGACATTCATAACCTCCAAACTCTGGACCCCACCCAGTTCAGGTTTGTGAAAGGCAGATCATGCCTCCTGAACCTGGTCGACTTCTTTGAGGCAGTTACCAAAGGCATAGATGAGGGTAAGGTGGTTCACACAGCCTATCTTGACCTTGCCAAGGCTTTCAACACCATTCTGGAATTATAGCTAAACTCACTAAACTAGGTATAAATCCCTATGTCACAAGATGGGTTGCCAACTGGCTCACTGGCAGACCCCACACTGTAAAAGTTGCAGACTCCAAACCAGTGACAAGTGGAGTACCACAGGGTTCAGTCCTGGGACCTCTCCTGTTTGGTATCTACTTCTCTGAAGTACAGGCTAACACAGAAGGCCTCTGGCTAATGAAGTTCGCAGATGACTGAAAACTAGGAGCCATAGTCGAGTCCCCAAATGATGTGGACATCCTACAGAACGGCCTCACTGAGACAGATCTGCTTTTGTAATGGCTTACAACCATTACATTTGGATTATAATTGTCTGAAATAAATGGATGTTTGAGCAATCTTCTACATGCTGGTTCAATTTTGTTGATACATATGTTTATCGAGACTGTGCACGTTGTCTTTCGTGCGTGAACCTTTTGACTTTATTTCCTGCCTTCACATCACATTGGGGATGCCTGGATTGCGGTTGACTTCGTCATGGTGCTTTTTCTACTTTTTGTCTTCGTATATCCCAGTTTATATATTTGTTTTGTAGTTTGAAATATGGGTATCTACATCTGGAATATATTTTCTTCTACTATTTCAACGTTTTAAGGTCAACTATGCAGGATTAAACCATCTTTTGCTGTCTAAACGTATGGGCTTTGGTTTCATGGTCCGCCATCTTTATGTTTCCAGATTTATTTTGGATACCAGAAACAAGTTGGGACAGTTACAATGATTCAGTTTTTTGGATCTATGTGTGCTGGACTAAGGTATGATTTTCACATGGACTTTCTTGAATAACGCTCCGGGAGCACGGTTTATTGTAATATGACCTTATGGTTGCGGGGCATTTATACTTTTATACTGATTGGGGCCGACGATTATAGTTTTGGACATAAGGTACTGTGTTCTATATGGATTTTTTATAATATGTAAGTCATAACGACTGGGAACATCGTGAAGGCTAACTTCGAAGGTCTGTGGAACTGTGGCAGCTACAGTGTATTTGGATTTTTATTTCTTATTTCACTTTGCAGTCGTCGTGAGCCTATGTACTATTTTTTGGTCCATACACTTTGCCAGATCGACGGTCGTTGAACTGTGGGAAGCTAAGGATAGCTGATTTTTTGGGACTATTCTATATAACTTTTGATTAACAGTTTTTGACTGAATGTTTTGACCTCTATAACAATTTGAGTTTATCAGCTGATTATTATACCACAGTTATATATGCATTTTTGAACTATTATATGGCATTTATCATTGGTTATCAACATCAATAATGTGGTTTTGGTCTAACATATGCAGTGGCCAGACGACTATTTAGTGTTTATTCCATTAGACAGTGAATTAGCTCATGGTTCTGTAGGATATTTTATGAACGTGTCTTTATATATACATTTCTTGGCAACTCAGGGTATGTTAGGTGAATGATTGAATTGTGCCTACTATGAAGGTCTTTTTATATATATACTTTTGGCAACTCATGGCATGTTAAGTGAATGATGAAATTGTGTCCTGTTTACAGCATTATTTGTTTAATTCCAACAGAACATAATTTTTGGGGTATCATAATAGGGTTATGGTTACAGGGTCCGTTGGCTCTCCACAGATAATATTAATATTTTTATTTGGATTGGTTGCAATTATGTACTTTTGAATGTCCCTAATGATGGTTTTGCTAACAGCCTTTTACTACAACAATAACATCATGATATATTATTGAGCATTATAATATTTCCTTACGGTGGCATATGGTAGTGTAGCAAAGAAAAGATTATTTTATCAGTTTATTTGTGTATTTTTTGGACTATATGGCAGAGACGAAGGTCGGCTATTCTGTTGATTCAACGGTTTTCTATTATTATAACAACATCAGTAATATATTATTAATAGAAAACTTATTAAACAGTATCAAACTCTTTTCTTTTAGTGTGGGTATATGGCAAAGTTGGATGGTGATTATTATTTCACCAAGGGCAAACAAATCAACCTTTGGATTACTGAGTTGAACAATCTTTATTGAAATAGTTGAGACGAAGGTCGACTATTTATGCTTAAGATTCTTCCAATTTTTCCAACTTTTTTGGTTGGAACATTTGTATATTGGGCATATTGATTTTGACGATATTCATGTGTTTCTTGTTAACATTTTTTGTTGCCTAATGCTATGTCTTACCATTGCCATTTATAGTAAGGATAAATATATTTAGTCAATATATTAAGTCTATGTTGGGTATTTGCCCAATTATATGCTGGTATTGGGTTGTGCTACTCTCTTGTGGACATTCTTAGTACATAGCTATACACTTTTTTGATATAGTTTTTTATATACACTTTTTGATTCAGATATCTGTGTTTGTTTGGTGGCCCTGTTATCATATAAGGACTTATAAATATACTCAGTCCTAACCATTATAAGATTGACCATAGTCATGGATTTATGTGGTATCTTACAAGGGCTTTCGGCCGACAAAGATAATTTAGAAGCTTTTGGTTTAAATAATAATACAGGACACAATCCTAATAGTAATTTAATGGATGGTCAACAAAAATGTGGTATAATCTTTTCCAAACTTAATAGACACATGAAAACCCTACGTTCAAATGTTTGGCATTTGAAACTTTTTAAGGCCTACAAGATCAAAGACATTACACCAAGGGGATTGAGGGTCCGTTTACAACCCTTAGTGGCCAATATAGACACTGAATTATCTAAGGAATGGGCAGAGGCCCAGCATCAGTCTTTGATGCATTTTGTTGACTGTCTATCCAGATATTATGACAGAATCATACAAAGTCAACTAACAGAGATCCAAACCTTGTGTGGTGAGGTTGAACAATTCAGCAAAGAGGGGTTTTACCCACAATATATTTCTGATCTTGCCAAAGATTTATCTTCATTAGAACAACAACTAATGAAATGTAAAATCCATAAGTTCAACAGAGACCTTATGGATTACGAGAAAGGTAAACCTTTTGTTAGTCAAAAGACAGTTAGATTTAATGATTATACAAACACTTACAATACCAGTAGAAAACGACCTAGGTCCATTTTAAGACATAAGAAGGTGACATCTGATGCCACTTCTGAGGATGATACTTCCTCTGCTACTGATGGTGAGGTTTCCTCATGCCAGGCGTCCCCAGCTGCCAAAAGGAAACAACCACCCCCTTTAGATCTAAGGGTAGGAGGAGGGGGGGGGGGGCAGAAAGCACAGATCTAAATTTGGGAACTCCAACCTTACAATGTCTGTTGCAACAGACGATCAAATAATTGATAATGTTTTCAACATCTCATCCTTTGATCTCTCTCCTGTACATATAAGATTGCTAAATAAAGGGTTGAATTTTGTTCCCAGTGCACCGGTCTCTGAGAATCATTTATTACAAGATGTAAATGACTTTTGTAGACTACTTAACCTCAAGTTATTTTTTGCAGATTTTGATACCACTCAAAGATCATCTGATTTTAGATTTGGCAAATCGCCTTCATTCCGCCTATGAATAAACATGTCTCGATATTCAGAGATTATGTAATGAAGGATTTACATTCTTCTATTTTGTACGAGTCTAAATCAAACAACCTTACCATAGCCGAAAGGAAAGCTTTGTCTGAACTTAAGGATAATCATGATATAGTCATTACCATGGCTGATAAAGGGGGTGCCATTGTAGTTATGGATCATATAACATATACAGAGGAAGCCTTACACCAATTATCAGACTCCAGTTTTTATATGGAAATGAGTATTGATCCCACCTCCACTTTTAAGGTGGAAGTTGATTCTTTTCTAGATCTGGCAGTGGAACAAGGAATTATAAGTGAACAGGTAGCCAAACAACTTAAGGTGGATGAACCAACTCCACAATATTTATATTTGCTACCCAAAATACATAAGGATCCTCTTCATCCCCCGGGTAAACCGATTGTGTCGGGCAGAGGTTCTTTAACTGAGCCACTGTCAGCTTTTCTTACATATCACTTAAAACCATTATTGAAACAAATCAGATCTCGTATAAAAGATACCACGGAATTTCTTAACATCATTAATGATTCTCAACTGGAGCCCAATTGGTGGCTTTGTACATTGGATGTGGCATCCTTATACACCAGCATTCCTCATGATGTGGGGATTCTTGCAGTCTCATATTGGCTATACAAATCAGACTTATACTCTACAGGCTTCAACAATTTTTTGATTAAATTGACAGAAATTGTGTTACGCAAAAACATTTTTTACTTTAAAGGAAAAGCATACTGGCAAATCAAGGGCACTGCTATGGGGGCATCATTTGCACCCATATACGCAGATCTTTTTATGGGATATTATGAAGCAACATTCATATATGATGTCCAGCATAACATACATATTCAGGATCTAGATATCTGGTGCAGATATCTAGATGACTGTTGGATGGTGTGGCGTGGGGAATGGGACCAGTTGTCTGAGTTTGTAACATATTTGAATAACAACTCTTTTGGTATCAAATTTACTGCTAACATCGAGCATGACAAGATCGTCTTTTTAGACGTAGTTGTCACTAGACTTTCAGACAACACCTTAGCTACTTCGGTTCACCGAAAGTTTCCTGAATATAATACATTACTACACGCTCAGAGTTCCCACCCACGCCACATCATCCGTAATATCCCAAAATCTCAGTTCATGTGGATTAGACGTATCTGTTCCTCAGAAGAAGACTATTCTACTTGCAGTCTTGATTTGTCACAAAGATTCATCAATCGTGGTTGCAATCAACACGATCTTTCTGTGACTATGGATGAAACCAATAGGTTGACACGTACAGGTTTATTAGAATACAAATCAAAGGATAGGGTATCTTCTGAACAACTTTTCGATCAATCTTTGAGGTTAGTAACTACTTATGGGACTAACACTGACAGGTTCAGAGACATTATCAATCAACATTGGGGCATTCTGCTATCACATGATTTTTTGAACAACATTTTACCTGAACAATGTTCGTTCTCTTATCGTAGAGGACGGAACATTAATTCATACCTTACCCATTACAAGAGATATATTCCCAGTATTCCACATCAAACAACTTTATTTGGGGACATATTAGTGGGTTGTTTCCCATGTGGCCACTGCACTGCTTGTCAACATCTATCTAAAACAACTGAATTTACAAGTAAGAACACTTCCCAAGTGTTCAATATTAGAATTTTTGCAAATTGCAGTTCAGATTGGGTGGTCTACCTAGCAACGTGCACTTGCTCTGCCTTTTACATCGGCCAGACATCCAGGCCTGTAAAATTTAGAATAGGGGAGCACATGAGTGCTATTAGGAATAAACGTTTAACTAACGCATTGTATAAACACACCATTGATCACCCATCTGCTGTATTCAAATTTGTTATTATTGATAGGATAGTATTACATAGGAATTTTAAAGCAGGATGGCATAGTAAACTTAACCATATGGAGAACATGTGGATCATTAAATTGGGTGGCCTGTTTAGGCCTGGACTAAATGAATCAGAATAGAGATTACCACATACAGTTTAGTTTGTTTTGTATTTTTGTATTTTTGAACTAAGAGATTGAAATTCATTCATTATATATCATGCATATTCCAATTTATTATGCATGTATAATTTACAATTTTTATGTATATAATTTATATGTATTTATATACATATTTATAATGTTCTATTCTGACACACAAGGTGAATTTATGGTATTAGATATTCTATTTCAGTGGTTTTCATCTTTCTATATTAAGTCAGTTTATACACAAAAGTTATTTTATATAAGTTTATTTTTTACATGAATGTTACTTTATATATTTTTATTAATGGTTAATTATTTGGTGGTATGGGTTGTAGGTCCCTTTAAGGGCTTGACTATATATACAGCCGGATATGGCGGAGACACATTTTAATTTGATTTTTGGAGCATTGATAAAGGCTGTTCTAAGCCGAAACCGGTCTGCTTTTGTAATGGCTTACAACCATTACATTCGGATTATAATTGTCTGAAATAAATGGATGTTTGAGCAATCTTCTACGTGCTGGTTCAATTTTGTTGACTCACTGAGACAGATGCCTGGTGTCAGTGCCATGGCCTCAAGCTCATTGCCAAAAAGTGCATTGTTATCCCCTTTGGTAAAATCTCTGTACTCATGAACTACCACATAGGCGGCAGTCTACTTAATGCCACATGTGTGATAAGAGACCTTGGGACCCAAGTGGACAGTAATCTCTCCTTTGATAATCACATTGCCACAGTAGTCAGGAAATTCTTCTACGCGCCACACCTCATCACAAAAGGGTTCTCATCCAAGAAAAAAGAGGTAATTGTTCCCCTCTACTTGACACTCATTAGACCCATTATAGAGTACAACGCCTCTTTTGGAATGTACCTTACAAGACATCTGCAGCAGCTGGAAAGGCCACAGAAGTAACTCACAAAGATGATTACTGGCCTCAAACAGATGCCCTACAATGACCATCTCAAAAAACTCCAGCTTTACTCTGTAGCATATCGCCTACTCCAAGGTGATCTCTGCCTAACATATAAAGCTATGTCAAACCCAGAGCTGTTGGACATGCTACACCTAAAGAAATCCCAATCCCTCTGAGCTACACGCTCTAGGGACCTAAACCTTGTCACCACAATAAACAAGACATGCTGTAGGGATAGATTCCTGTCCCAGAGACTTCCCATACTCTGGAACAAGCTACCCATCTATGTCAAACAAAGTTCCTCATTAACACTCTTCAAGAAAAATCTTGATGAGTGGATGGGAAATAGGAAATACACCACGGGTATCACTTCTGTGGCTCTGCTTGACAGAGGCACAAGAAATTAACTTTCTTGGGTTGGTGTAAGCCAGGGAACTTTGTTGGATAGACTTACTTAGGCCCTTGGGCCGATAGCCTAGTACCTACCTATGAACCTATGAACCTATGAAATGCTCTGCATGAGCCACAAACAACTGATGTCTAATGTGTCCTGATATGATATCAGGCCACTCAGACACATCTTGCCCATGAAACACATATAGGCATATGTTGTGCAAGTGATGTAAGTACGTGACATTGGTACAGTTGTTTTACTTTGTGCATAGTAACAGTGTATAAAATGTGATGAATGTCCAAGGTTGTATTTGGAGGTATTTTCACAAATCATTTATTCCAATACATGTGAAATGTTAAGGGGAATACACAACTAAACACAGATCTGTATATAGATGTCACCAGACATACCCAACCAGAGGAAACAGATAGTCTGCTAGCTGATAATTTATCCCACATGTCACCCCCCCTTTTGCCACTGACCATCAGCCAAAGTATACATGCAAACATTACACAGCTTTTATTCTAAGGAGAGAAGCTCATATGTGCAGTCTCTGTGCCTAATAACACAAACTCAATGGGCCCTGAAAACATCAAAGGTTGCCTATAGCGTGACTCAAAACATGACCTACCAGACATAGTTGGATCCATATTTCAACACAGCCTCCAAACAGCCTATTTTCCCATAGAAGCGTGCAGATCAACATGCATCCTTCTTACTGGGGTGACCATCACCTGATACATGAAGGTATAGACACATCCTGACACTCCTCATCTGTGAGGTAGACCAACAAGTCATCATGGACCTTCTGTAAAAAGACACAGGTAATATCCAGACTGTATACTTAACCCATGTTCGATTTAAGGCTACATCATGTCTGTTACATCTGTTTACTGTCTTCAAGATGGTTACCAAGGGAATGCATGATGACAACACTATCATCCTGTGTAACTTGACCTGGCCAAGGCATTTGACACAAATCCACAGTCAGGTATTACAGAGAAACTGTCTCAGGTGACCATAAACACTTATGTTACCAAGTGGGTAGATGACTGGATTGTATATGTCTCAAATAAATATGTTGTCATGGGTGAAGTCACCTCTATCTAGAGTCCAGTGACCAGGTCCGTACATTTGGGCTCTGTGCTAGGCCATTTACTGTTCATTATTTAGGTCTCAGATGTTAAAACTGATTTACACATCCTTTCTCCAACCAACTTTGTGGAGGACTGCAAATTGTGGACAATCATTAAATCCTAGTGTGATACTGATAGAATGCAGATAGTATCAACATACACAAAGGATTGCAGCCACAATCATGGCAACATGGTAGATGAAGAAAAATCATGGGGGGATTAGAGCCATTATAAATGAAAACAAACAAGATAATTACAATATAGACAGCACACCCCTATAAGCAGACTGAGTGGCATGTGACATGTGTACTCAGGTAGATGGTATGTGGAACATCCACCAGCATGTACCCACAGTGATGACCGCTCCCTCGTATGTAGCACAATCCATGAATATGTGCAGGACATCCACTTCAAAAGGCATTATATTTCCCTAGTTCTCAGCCCTCATCACATCAGTAACTGATTGCAACGCACTCTTTTTCATGTGCCTCCTAACAAATCTAGGGATGAGATACTCAAGTGTACCACATTTGCCACAGTAACCTCCCACACATCTTATTGGCCATACCAAAATATTCTTTTTGTTGCATAAACATTACTGGTTGATGGTGTGGAGTCCCCATCAAGGTATTATACAAGATGCATGTGTGAAACATGTTACTGTGATGTACACAGGAAATTACGTCTATATCACGTTATCGAAAGTTTACTTAATCGAATCAATAAAGGTTGAATTTTATTAATCGATTAAGTAAAACATCGAATAATGTAAAAAAAAAAAATTTTAAAAATAAAAAACTAAATGGCGTAGGCAGGGGGGCAAGCCCCCCTGCACCCCACACCCCCCTACTTAAATATACCAACTCCGAGACCGCACTACATTGAGGTAAATGGAAATCTCCCCTTACGGAGATTTCTATTTACTTGCCCAATGTTCTTCACTTTCGATATTGTCGTGCCGACAATATCAGACTCGATATTGTCAGCTTACGACAACGTGAAGTAGACCCGTAAATACATAGCTGATTGACAACATTGATGGCATGGGTTACATTCATGACAGGATGGATTGTGCCATGTATATGGCATGCATACCTGTCAACTAGCCAGGATTGCTTGTAGTCTCAAATACAGGTGTAACAGTGTCCCTCCTAACACCTCCGGCAGATGTTCAATTTTGAGGAAGTTGTGCTTGATTCCCCTCAGAGATTGCTGATAAATCATAATAGTTGTACAAGTGTGTTCTTGCAGAATCATCTATAATTACTTACAATGACATATGTTATGTCAAAGACATGTAATTACTGGTGGCATTACACTGATATTGTCCATGATTGTGAGTGGTTCTGTCTACTGTTGTCCATCAGCCTGTTGCTATATGTCCCATTTAGTTGAGCCCTATGCTGACATTACATTCAGATTCACGGAACTCATTTTGCACAATATGCACTAACCCCTATTGTATATACCATCCCTGATATATGTCCTGTCTATTGTTCCATGTCAGGATGCTTATATCACAAAACATCCTCTCCAATGATATGCCACATTGTGTGACAGTCACATAATATACAATAACTGTGTACTATGTACTGTATCATGTAGATATGTGATTAATGTTCATGCTACAGCTGTCTTCATTGACATGCCCTCATCTGCTGTACATTACCATTTTTCACTTGTTCTCTTCCCCTGTGTTCATTCCTACAATTCATCTGTGTGTCCCTTTTCAATGCACACACTTCCCCTGACTATTTATTTATAATGCAATCTATGTACCCTTGCTGATCATTTATACAACTTTTATGCAGTATGCCCGAAACACGTTTCCATATGTAATTAGCAGTTCTGCTCACCATGCAAACATGTAAACTCTGTGTACACTTCATACTAGGTCTACATGCAGTGTATTGAACTCCCAGGAGTCATTATCTGTGACTAAGGGTTGCATATGCAAAAAGGCAATGCACGTCATTAGTTCAAGCTGTGACTTAAGAATTTTTGTTTAGTTTTTCTTTGACATAAATGATCACTTTGTCTAATCAGAACCATCAGACAGCCTTGTCATAGTCTTTTTTATGGAAATGCGACAATTGTCAATCTATATTTAATTCAATAGGTACAATACTGGCTAAATGACCATGTGCAACAAGTCAGGTTGGTGGTTTACTTTTCAACAAAAGTCACCAGCAGTGTTCTTTATGTTTTTTCCCTGGGTACTTCTTTTTGGACAATTCTTCTCAGACATAAAAGTGGAAATGGCCCATGGTTAACCAGATATACTGATGGCTGCAAACTGGGTGACATATCTACTTCAATAAAGATGCTCAAGTTCTTGATGATGGTCTACAAAAAAATCACCCCTGCTACAGTAGTAACCACCTTATCTTTAATGTCAATAATCATGAAGCTTGTCAAAAACAACATAAATTGTGATTGCAAAATAAATGGTCAAATCACAAAACATAATACCATCATTAAAGATTTAGGACCAATAGCATGTAACAATTTTAATTTTAACCAGGGTGTCTGTTCCAAAGTCAGAAAAATGTATTCTGATATCCATTATGTTAAAATGGCATCTGTATTTACTCCAGGGAAATTAAAGTATTACTTTATATCTTTCTGATCTGCTCATTTTTGTATACAGAACTTTTTTTTAGACTTTAAAACAAGCTGAGGGAAAAATTGAAAAAAGACACAAAGATTTCTTATTAGAAAAATCATGTACTTGGAAAGTTAACTATTTAAAAAGGTTTTTAGGAATCCATATCGTATCCTGTTTCTTACAGGTTACTAAGAGGTGACCTATGCTGGATCTATAAGGCAATGCCTGAATCGGTTCTGTTTGATAGTTTGTGAGAGTTAACACCATATTGGGAAACCTAACAGTAAAACAGATAAATAATAGAAAACAAATATGACAGATACATTACTCAACACCTTCCAAAACTATGGAATAAGCTTCCCCTTGTCTAGTATATAAATAGTATATAAATGGCTAAAATATCCTTAAATAAACATAATGCTGCCATCACCATTGGCATAGAAAGATAAAGCCGTGACTATAAGCCAGATAGCTCAAGTCCAACTGGCAGTACCTATTGGAGCTGGAGCAGGAGAGAAGAACAATGAGGTTTAGTCTCCACGCCTATTCTTAGAGGGAGGGGCGGGTCGGCAGCATGTGTCACTGCACATACTCTTTGTGGATGAAATCCAGGTGGAGAGCAGGATTTACTGAGGTTGTGCACCCTAAAAAGGAGGCAGTGGTAATTAATTACATTGCATGTGAAGGCATGGACTTACATTGCAAAGGGCCATTGTATGAACATCTCTTGGGCATGACCAGGAATGCACAAGCGATACTAGGACTTAATCAGAAAACCCTTGTTTTCCAGCTTGCAGATGATAGCTCACATTCTGGGCTAACTGAAACTTCACTCCCAAAGTACTTTCTCCCAGGATGATGAATTAATCCAGAGAACACCCTGCAGGGCATGACTCAATGAACAGCATAGGGACCCTAGACCAAAAAAAAATATATAATAACCCTAATGCCAATATATGCAGTGTGTCATGTAACTGCCATCTTCAGGGAATTCTCCACCATGCCAGTGAAGTGTTTAGATGCATTCTTTCACCTTTCTTACGTATCTTCATTCTATAAGCTAAGGTGGTTCAGAAAAGAATTGACAAATACATCATATGGTGTCACAAGTGGTTCAAATGAAAAATGGCTCCAGTTCAAGTGTTTTGCTTACAGTTGTAAAGGAGAAAGTGGCTGGATCTGACCAAATTACCATTATTCGCAAACAGTGAAAGAGTGAAAATTAAAGTACTACATTGTCACTATACCACTAGGTGAAATTTGAAAGCAGCAACAATAAAGAACTGTGATGAACAAGCAATAAACAAAAACTGAAGAAACTAAAGAAAGCAAACTGCACAATAAAACAAAATGAACATAATAGTATTAAGCCATTCCAGGAGCTTCTTAATTATGACACAATTGCCCTCTTTAAGGACACCTAGAAATCATTGGACATTCAAACAAAATAAAAACAAAGCGACATTACTATATTTTCAAATTATGGAATCATCATAATGGCAGCAATTTTACCAGTAAATCCATTGGTATTGTCCTTCAAGAAAGTTGTTAATAATTGGAAACAATGGCTTCAAAGGTTTTTGTAATTTTTGTACTGCATCTAGAAAAAAAATCACGTAACTACATTTCTTCTCCTAGCTGGAAACAAAACAATAAAGGTATCTTACATATTTAAGCACATTAAAGATCAAAATAATAATAATAATAATAATTATTATTTATTTTTTTTAACTAATTTAGCATTCATAAAAAGATGAATTTAAATAGTAATGTGACCCTAAGACAATCTGGTAAACAGCTGTGAAGGACATCTCCAATATAAGTTGGCTTACGTATTCATGAAGTAAACTTGCCCAGCTGAATAATATAGCAGCAAAGTAATTCAGTGCAAACTAGCAATGACTTAAAGATAACTAAAGCATAGAGATCTATAGTAAAGGCTAATGCAAGCAGACAAGTTGTCAGGAGACGCAAATGATATTTTTGAATGTTAAGTTGATTTGTTCACTTCTCTTGGTCAAATTTTGGGTCAATATAGCATTGAACTAGATTCAAAAATTTCACCATATGGAAGAATTGTGACGGCTTCCAGAAGGTTGTATGATTTTAGAGAATGCTATGACTTGCAGCACGATGAAAAGAACTGATTATTACAGTTGCTATTAGTAAATAACTTTTTGATGTTGTATTCCACATGACATGCACAGTAAAATATAGGTAGAATTAATTTATAAAAATGAAACTGTAAAATTAATTCTAAAGAGTAATGAAATGTGTGTGTGTGTGTGTGTGTGTGTGTGTGTGTGTGTGTGTGTGTGTGTGTGGGGTGTAAGTCGATCTATCAACAGCCATTTCTTTGACTGCCAATAGATCAAAGAAATTATGCTGAAAGACTTTTCAATGTCAGTGGAGTTTTCCCTTTTCTCCACTGTTGTGTGACCTGGGGGTGCAGGGGGATTTCCCCCTGCAAAAATGTTTTTGTGAAGTGCTGAAAGGTGTTGCGAGATAATTTTTATGATCTACTGGCTGTCAAAGGAATGGCTGTTGATAGATCATCATGTATCCAGTATGTAGACACTTATATATGTCATGTCACCTCCATCTTTAGCCAGTTCATTACCATGTCTGGAAAGTATTATGATGCCTACAATTAGCTGTCCTATGTGCCTTGATTATACTTTTGTTGGTTCCGATTATATTACTAGAATAGGCTAAGGGTAGTCCAGAGAAGAACCCGCAAATAAAATATATCCTTTACAATTATGTCAGTTATTAACTTCCTTCAAAAATGGTCATGAAATATACGTACATGAGAAGCAGACCATTTAAACGTGAGGTTATAATAAATGAGTTTCTTGAAGCCAGTAGATTTTAAGCTTGACAATCGAATCTGTGGTCCTATAAACTTAATAGGTACAGTTTGTGAAACATAATATTAATTTATCTTTTTTTGTCTTTAACATATCAAAAGAAAGCAAATCTGAAAAAAAATTATATTATTAGCAGTTTTACTCAGTGCAATTATGTAGTCCTTCTTCTGCTGTTATTCAGATTTATAAACTAATATAACTTTACCTTTCATCATGTACAAATGGGAAGGCATCAGACTTCACAGACAGTGATAAATACTGCCCTGCCCGTGATACAGAAGGATCTTATTAAGTGGTTAATTCTTTTTTGTACATTGTTGAAAGTAAACACTCTTCTGAGACGAGCATTTAATACTAATAAAGCTATCTAATTAAAGCTGGTTTCTGATCCTCCCGTCATTGCTACAAACATTTACTGAATCTCAAAGGTATTCAGCTACTAAGCCATGTACACTGGTGTTGTTATTACTGCAGTTATTTCTAAAGTATGGATTTCTTAATAATCTGCTAAGCTTTTTAAGGTGTTTAGACTATTTCATCTGTTGCTGCTACTGCTGCCTCTCCTCAGTTTCACACTCCCAAGCACAACTTACAAATGGAAGTAATCCGATATTTTCCCTGGTTTGAGGCTGAAGAGGAGATTGTGCCATGCCATTGCAGACCCATCCTTGCAGCTATGCACTTTTTTATATATGGCATATCTATGCCCCACCCCCATGCCTGACGTGCAATGGCATTAGATCACGAAGACCACAACCATCTGCCAACGCAGTCATTTATTAATGTGATCATGGACTGAAGCTCCTGATCTCACTACTTAGAGCCATCAGTCTGTGCTGAACACCTTTATCCTTCCCCTAGGTTAAGTAAGTCAGAGAACACTGCTCCTTTCCAGTTCCTTAGGTGTTGGTCTCACTGTCTGAACCGAGGTCACCTGGATGACAGTCAAATCTCCATCTCACTCTGCCACAGAGTTTGGTAGGGTCATTTGACATCTATGTTCAGTATATAGTACATTTACTAGCTAACTGTTAAAATACATACATATATATAAATACATATAACTCTTTAAAGAGCTTCTTTCTACAATAAAGCCTTTGCATAAGTTGCACCCACATGCTCTTCTTCATTACTTTATTCCATATCATAATGGCTGTTGATGACAAGCTTATCTGGACTAATTAGAACACTCAGTAAAACTGAAAAGTTATTATGTGAACCAATGTGGAACAATATGGAACAAGTTTTTTCAGTCCTTTCAAAAACTAAGAATACCTCATCCATGGGCCCTGACAACATACCAGGTCACCTGATTATCAGTGCCAAATATAGCCTTTCTGAATCCCTGCTTAAACTCTTTATTCTAAGCCTCTCCACTGGTTCCATTCCTGAAGCTTGGAAAACAAGTATTGTGATGCCATTACAGAAGGATCGTCCAACCATGGACCCTGATAACTATAGACCCATTAGTCTCACTAGCCTCATATGTAAAGCTGTGGAGAGCATTATCTCAGACTTCATTAATCTGGACATTGAAAATCTCTCGTCCCAGGACCCTTAATAATGTGGCTTTATCAAAATAATGTCCTGCCTCTTTAACCTCATTAATTTCTGTGACTAAGTAACTGAAGCAATGGATATTGGTAATGCAGTGCATACAGCATATCTAGACCTGGCCAAGGTCATTGACACTGTTCCACATGCAAGCATGATTGATAAATTTGTAAATCTCTATATAAATACTCGTACTGTATGATGGATAGCTAACTGGTTGTCTGACAGAATCCATGTGGTTAGAGTAGCAGATGCCATTTCTGAAAGCAAAACAGTTGCCAGTGGTGTACCACATCACCCAGTTTTTGGGCCCTCTGTTATTTGGCATATATTTCTGAGACCTTTAGGCCAGCATTTCTGGCCTATAGTTAACTAAATTTGCAGATGACTGTAAATTTGAATGTTGCTATTCAATCTTCAACTGACTCTCAATTGCTCCAGTACAGTTTAGACCAGGTTAATAATTGTTACAAGGACAATGGTCTCAAATTAAATGTAAAACAAATAGCATAGTTCATTTTGGTAAACAAAACAGTTTCATTTACCATATAGGAGATGACCACTCTAACCAAACACTGGTGTAAGGGATCTGTGAATGCTTGTTGATAATTCCATAATATTTGACCAACATGTCTCCACAGCAGTTCAGAGAGCCTTTTATGTGGCTCATCTAATTTCCAAAGGCATCTCCACTAGATCCAGGAAAGTCTCAATTGCCCTTTACTCCTATCTTATCAGCCCCATTATTGAACATAATGCACCTTTTGGTATGTATTTGTCTAAACATATAACATAACTTGAGAGACTGCAGAGACTCATGAGTAAAATGATCAGCGGCCACAAAAATCTCAGTTATCAGGAAAAACTGGCAGCTCTTTCTTTGTACTCAGTCTCCTACAGAGTCCTCCATGGAGATCTATTTCTAGCCTATTATGACATGAAAGATCCAACCTTATTTGATCTCCCATCCCTTCACAAAACTAGTGGTACCTCAAATACTTGGTTAAAGGAACTAAACCTTCATTAGCAGGTAAATAAGACACATTGGCGTGATGGATTCATATCCAAACACATCCCTTACCATCACCTTTGGAACAAACTTCCACTACATGTCAAGGAGAGTAGCATGCTTGCCACCTTCAAGGTAAACCTAGATAATTGGACGGCAGACACAATTCTCACCTGGCCTATCTTGTCTTGCACTCCTAGTGGGAAATTCTGAATAGGGTATTTTGCCTAGGCTTGAAATGGTCTGCAGACCAGTTGCCTAGTACTTGCCTATGAACTCAGGAAAATAATCTCTCTATAAAATAATTGTTTCAACACATTGCTGCAGAGCTGCCCTTAACAATTTGCCTTTGATTTAAGCAATATAGAATGGCTGTGAAATATACAATCTTTTATGTTTTAATGTAAAATAAGCTAGCTGTATATCGTGCTTTCATTAGCACAGAGTGCTGTAAATACGCACAAATAATATGAGGCTCCAGTAACCAGTAAATGCCTGATTTGTTTTAATGTAGCCTGATACTCCTGTGTTCCATCAAGTAATATGAAGTGTGCATGAAACAACAGCCTGTTGATAGAATAAATGCACTGCATACATTCAGCATGCAAGGCTTACAGCTGATGAAGATCAAGGAAGAAATGAAAATTCCCATTCCCCACATCAGGTGATACCAGTTGCTTAGCAAAACAGTTATGTGTTAAACATAAACATACTCTTCAGTATACCTTATCTGTTTGTATTTATGTTTAGTGTTATGTGTTTTCTATCCTTTTAAGCATGTCAGAGCAGATGGCTTTAAAAGTAGATCATAGTCTTATAATTCAATGACTTAGAAACAGTCAGTGTTGCAGGGCCTGGTGACTGGAGCCATTCATTATCTTTATGCTAGTGTTATGGATCACCTCTTTTTTCCATTGAAGACTTAACACTGAAGTCAAATTTCTTAATGTACTTTAGCATTTGAGAACGATATAGGGCTTACCAGCATCCATTCAGATACTAAGATGGATTAAGATTTATGGGCCCAGAGGACTAAAGAAGAGCACAGATATACAATCTGTCTTAGTAAGTGAGGTAGTAATCTAGATAGACTGACAGATATATAAATGAAAAGATAGGTAGACAGACAAATAGTCAAGTTGTATTCATTTACAGAATTTACAATTTAATACTCATTATCTGTAAGCTAAAAGGAGGACAAGCTAATGCCAAAGAATTTGCAAGGCTTTTTAGACTATTGTAACTAAGCTGGTAGAGCCACAAACTGAAATTATTTAAGTGGACTTAACAATAATAAGAGCTAACACAATGCACTGAAGTAAATACATAGTTTATTAAAACAATTAAAGGCAATAAATATTGTTTATTGTTTGAAGAGTAAGCTTCAGTTTCTTAACCTGATAAGTTGAAATGTTTTATTTTGTGACTGGAAAAAAATATATATATATATATATATATATATATATATATATATATATATATATATATATATACATACATGTTTCTGATCTTTCTGTTACTGAGCTGAATGAGTAGGGTTATCACTTATCCCACTTTGCGAGGGACAGTCCCTCTTTGGGCAGTTGTGTCCTGGAAAAAAATTGTAAAAACTGCAAATGTATATAAGCAAAAATACACAGAGGTACCACACAATAGCGTCTTTAATAACACAAATGTAAATGCATATAAAAACTGCATATAAAAACTGCATACAAAAACTATATGTATGTATAACTAAAAGTTACAGCTTAATACTTATGCTGATTGCAAGAGCACTGATGTTGTCTATTATTGTTTTTGTCAGAAATGTCCGGTGTTTTATGTGGGTAAAACAAATAGATTTCTTAAAGACAGAATTCTAGAACATCTTCGTGATGTCAAAAATAAGAAACCCACTAATGCACTCGCCCAGCATATTATTAATACAGATAATTCACATTCTTTTAAGTTTTTTGTGCTACAGCGCATACACAAAAACATTAGAGGAGGGGATATAGAAAATTTTACTGAAAGCTGTGAACAGAGATGGATCATTAAATTGAATGCAAATAAATATCCAGGCCTTAATGGCTCTACTTCCTTGGTTCCTTTCTTGAAAGCAAGACACCTCAAACATGTTTAATTTTAGGCACCTCATACACCCATTAAACTTATATTTATATTTATTCATATTTTAGTGACATAGACTACTTTTAGTTATACATACATATTGTAGATAGATTTTATGACTAGATCCAGATTTTTAGCCTATTTTTATCTATGTTTTTCATAGCTACAGTATTTATGGAGTTTATATCTATGCACATTACTTAGGTCTTTTACCAATAGTTTTGTATATAGTTTTTGTATGCAGTTTTTATATGCATTTACATGCAGTATTTTATATGTGTCTTTTATATGCAGTTTTTTCTAAATGTAGTTTTTTCTACATTTATAAGTTTTATATAGCTTTAATGCCTTAATTGACCTATGACATCAGTGATTGAGTCAATAGTTCCATCTGTATATAAGCAATGGAGTGTTTTATTTTCTTATCTGATGAAGCAATTAGTTTTGCGAAAGCGCTTACCACTGTTCTTATTTATTTTTGTGTGTTATTAAAGACGCTATTGTGTGGTACCTCGGTGTATTTTTGGTTATATATAGTTCTGGTTTTGTGCACCTGGGTTTTACCTGAAGCCGTTTCTCTCTTTATACATATTTATTTTCTTTTATTCGGCACAAGGACACACGCGTCGATGGAGGATATACCTGCTGAGATACCCCTTGATGGTCATCACCAACATTTTCTGAGGATCCTGGAAGTACCAATTAATCCACTTTTAAATGTGGACTCACAGGCTTTTCAACAGGATGCAAATGGCACTCAAAATCTACCGGAATTTTTTTCACATTACAAGAACTTAGAGAATCTTATGTATAAATACAAGAGACTGCAATGACAGCGCCTGCACCTGCAAGCCTCCCTGGAATCCAAAATCATCCCCCGAGGCCTGAGAGTGCTAAACATGCCCACCTATGGAAATACCTATCCGGTCCTGTTACGTAAATGGCAGGAACTGAACCTACAATTCAGTGTTAAGTGCATGGAATTACTGCTTGAATTTTTTTCTCCCTTAGAACTTGAGATTAAGACTGAAATAATTGCTTTGGAATCAAGAATTAATGAGAATTTCTCCAATGATTTTACTTTTCTCAAAATGAATGAACTACAGGAAAACATTCTAATATATGAGAATAAATTACAAGCAACAAAGTTATCCAAACTGAACAGGGATAAACGGGACTTCGCAGCCAATAATGTATTTTCGTGGCCAAAGGAACAGGTAAATAGACAAACTGCAGTCTCTAATGTGGCTAGAAATATGCACACTGTTTCTTTAACTGAACATTCGATTAGTTTAAATGAACACGCCCAACAGGAAACTGCTAAAAACAGCACCTCTAGTTTTTCAGCTACAGAAGTTACTGATACAGTAAGTGTTCACAATGCTGGCACCTTTATGCCTATCTCTCCTACTCTGACTAATAAACCAAATGGTTCCAAGGTTATTTCAACTGAAACTGGGGCTATTCCTAAGAGAAGTTGTTCTACAGCACCCTCGACTACATCGCTAGTCCCATTAAATTCTTCTATAGCAGCCAGTGCTGAGAGACAAGCAGGAAAAAATACTGATAGTGTTTTTTTAGACTCTTTGAAGAAAGGAGATTTCTCTCTGAAAGCAGCTTTGCCCTACAAGACTTTTACAAAGAACCAGCAATACAGAGGACAGCCAGCCAGGCTAAATCAGCAAGAGGGAGCAGGCCAAATACCCAAAAGGAGAAGAACTTAGATACAGGTTTGGTCATAAACATTTCTTCTTTTGAACTTAATACTGACCAAATTAATTTATTAAACAAAGGTTTGTCCTTTATACCATCAAAAAAAGCCAATGTAACAGAAATGATTAAAGACTTAAAGCTAATAGGCAGAAATTTATCATTGAAATCTATGTTTCCTAATGAGTCAGGAACAAGGACTAATGTATACAGGCAGCCTAGTAGTTTTATCCCGAATACCCCACCAGGTGTTTAAAAGTTTTTAGATATCTGTGAACTATCTTTCAGGGACATAGGTGAGCATGATTCTAGTGACTATTATTTTAGTAATCTCACTCCCAACGAACAAAGAACCTTACAAGAGTTAAAGAATTTGCAATCATTAGTTATTAAACAGGCTGATAAAGGAGGAGGCATTGTTTTATTAGATAAACAATTGTATCTACAACAAATGTACAAACCTTTACTTAACAATGAAACTTATAAATCAGTCTCTAAAATTATGGTCAGTGCTATTATTGATAAAGTGTCATTTCTTATGTTTGATCTTCTTATTACTGGATTGATAGATGAACCATTATTTAAGTATTTTAATGTTCTCAAACCCACTATACCTAGAATTTATGGTTTACCTAAGGTACATAAAGACCTGGCCTCACCACCAATGCGTCCCATAGTGTCAGGGGCTGGGTGGTGCACCGAGCCATTATCCATCTTTGTTGAAGGCACAATACATGGATTATTAGAGAATTGTCATACCATTCTAAGAGATACTAAAATGTTCCTTGAAAGGTTACATAACAGGATGGACACTATTACCAATGACACTGATTTTGTATTGGTTACATTGGACATTGAGTCATTATTTACCAGTATCCCCAATACTTGGGGTATTGAAATGGTTAGAAATTTCCTGTCAACAAATAGATGTTTTTCAAATAGTAAAATACAACTTATATGCAGTCTCTTAGAAATTATATTAGAGAACAATGTTGTTATGTTTGAAGAGAAATTTTTCCTGCAACAGGTTGGCGTGGCTATGGGCACTCCTTGTGCCAATAGTTACGCCAACCTTGCGCTAGTCTGCTGGGAAGAAACACATATACTCTCCGGTTTGAATCCCTTCTTACATCAAGTGTTATGGTATGTACATTTTGTGGATGATGTTTTTATTTTATGGAATGGCAATGGTTTAGATTTTGCATCCTTTGTTGATTATCTGCATACCACCACTGACTTTTTAAAATTCACATACCGGCTATCTGCAGCTGAGATTGATTTTCTTGATGTACATCTAGCTAAAGCTGAATTTAACTGCTTCAAGAGTAGAATCTTCCACAAACCAACCAGAAAGAACACATACTTACACAAAACTAGTATGCATCCCAGGCACATCCCGAGAAATGTATTAAAAGGGCAAGTTTATAGGACATTAAGATTACATGATGATGATGAGGATGCATTACTAGCATTAAATAATTTAAAATTTGAGTTTATAGCTAGAGGGTAACAACCTGATGAAATTGATAAAACTATATCTGATGCATGGCATATGAGATCAACTAAATGTAGACCTTATTTTAACAACAACGAGGTAGTCCCATGTAATAATCCATCTAACATAAACTCTAGGCCACATAATGAATTTAGAGTAATGTTACAGTTTGTGAGTGATGTCAACCAATATGTTGACGTAATCAAGAAATATTGGCACCTATTACAAGAGGTACCACAGTTGAGGGTTATCACCTGTAAAGATCCACTATTCAGTTTCAAGAACAATATGTCACTCAAGAAACAGTTATGTAACAAGGATGTGCCTAAAAAAGCCATCTCTTCTTCACGTCAGGGCACTTTTCCTTGCATGACATGCAGTGCCTGCCCCTATATTTACAGTATAAATACCTATGTCCACCCCACCAAGCATTTTCAGTTACAGCTTAATACTTATGCTGATTGCAAGAGCACTGATGTTGTCTATTATTGTTTTTGTCAGAAATGTCCGGTGTTTTATGTGGGTAAAACAAATAGATTTCTTAAAGACAGAATTCTAGAACATCTTCGTGATGTCAAAAATAAGAAACCCACTAATGCACTCGCCCAGCATATTATTAATACAGATAATTCACATTCTTTTAAGTTTTTTGTGCTACAGCGCATACACAAAAACATTAGAGGAGGGGATATAGAAAATTTTACTGAAAGCTGTGAACAGAGATGGATCATTAAATTGAATGCAGATAAATATCCAGGCCTTAATGGCTCTATTTCCTTGGTTCCTTTCCTGAAAGCAGGACGCCTCAAACATGTTTAATTTTAGGCACCTCATACACCCATTACACTTATATTTATATTTATTCATATTTTAGAGACATAGACTACTTTTAGTTATACATACATATTGTAGATATATTTTATGACTAGATCCAGATTTTTAGCCTATTTTTATCTATGTTTTTCATAGCTACAGTATTTATGGACTTTATATCTATGCACATTACTTAGGTCTTTTACCAATAGTTTTGTATATAGTTTTTGTATGCAGTTTTTATATGCATTTACATGCAGTATTTTATATGTGTCTTTTATATGCAGTTTTTTCTATATGTATTTTTTTCTACATTTATAAGTTTTATATAGCTTTAATGCCTTAATTGACCTATGACATCAGTGATTGAGTCAATGGTTCCATCTGTATATAAGCAATGGAGTGTTTTATTTTCTTGTCTGATGAAGCAATTAGTTTTGCGAAAGCACTTACCACTGTTCTTATTTATTTTTTGTGTTATTAAAGACGCTATTGTGTGGTACCTCTGTGTATTTTTGGTTATATATAGTTCTGGTTTTGTGCACCTGGGTTTTACCTGAAGCCGTTTCTCTCTTTATACATATTTAAAAACTGCAAATGCCCTGAGATTTTAGGACAAAATTATTTCCTATATTTTATGTAATAGTTACATAAAACAGTTATTCTGTATCTGAAACACCTAAATGTTATAAGAAATAGAATAAGTAACTAAAATGCTACAAGAATAAGCTTTTATTTAGGCAAAAAAAGTGAAGTTCTGTCCTTTGTACTGGCCATGGGTATGTTTCGGCCTGCAAAATCTGACGTTTGTACCAAAAAAGTCCCACTTTGGGCATTTGAAAAGGTGGCAACCCTAATAAGTGAGCAGTGCTTTACTATGTAATGACTGGTGTTTGCCCAGTGGCTTGTGTGGCTCCATGTGGTGGTATAACTGAAGTGGTCAGCTCTGTGTGCAACACACAAGTGTTATTTATGGATCTTATACGTAAGGTACAAATCTTCCATTTTGCAGAAAATGTTGGTAAGATGGCATGGTGGTACTAACTTTAACTTTGCTGCCTCATGGTACTTAATCATCCTGTTTGATTCCCAGTGAAGGTACCATCTGTGTACAGTTGGCATAACATTTCTGTGTTAATGTGTTCATTTGTTGAGGTTTGGTTTTCCTTCCATATCCCAAAAACTTGGTAATAGGTGAAGTACTAGAGATTTTCAAGACCTCCATATGTTCCACAGGGATCTCAAGATTTTTGACTGGAAAGTTCTATAAAATTTGGAAAAAAATAGGGTTACATTGTTTTAAGAACTCTGTCTATTGGACTTGCTCTGGTGGATTTGTAACACTATGATTATTTTACAACTTTTCTAATATTTCTCATTTGGTTCACAGTAACACGTTAACACATCTAGACTCAAGGAATAGGGCATGTCAAGAGAAAAGATATAGAAGGGTAGACCTCTTTACATTTATTTCTGAAAATGGACAATTCTGTTAATAATATGGAGTACATTCAATGGAACTGCAGTAAACAAACAGACCATCTTAAAATACAAAAAAAGGAATACAGATACAAGACATAAACTTCTCTTATAGACAGAGGGTAGACTAACAAAGGAGGAAACACAAACAGAATTTGTCTAAAACTGTATAACCGTATGTTAGAAAAACAAATGGAAGCGCAGGAAAATAGAGGACAGAGGAACAACTTAAGAATATATGGACTTTCAGAGAATATGGAGTGTAGATAATATGATAAACTTTCTAAATATCTGGTTACCAAAAACAGTTACCTTACAAAAAGGGAGTTCATATGAGATTGAGAGAGCTCAAAAATATCTCTGGTAAAACTAATTACAAGAGCAGGAATCTCTCCAAAGTCTGTTATTGTAAAACTCCATACTTGAGCAAAAAATTTACCCTAATAACTGCTTGGTCCAATTCCCATATGAAGGTGGGCAAAAAAATATAATAGTTGACAATTCCCTTTCTTCCAAGACATAAAAGGCATTAAAATTAGTAACATAAAAGCCATCTTCTAGATCCAGCCAGTATAAAACACTTCTAATTATATAAACATTTTCAATAGTAATATAGAAACTGCTTAATTTATTAATTTGCTTAATTTATTAAGTAATATAGAAACTGCTTAATTTATTAAGAAAATAACATTTTCACTAATACTGAAGAAATAGACTGTGGTTATTCAACTCTAAAAAGACAAAAGGATGGGAGAAATTGGAAAATGATTGGTTTGGCAATGAAAAAAAAAAACAAGAAAAAAGAAATAACCATGGACATGATAAAGAGTTTTATAGAGGATTAAAAGGGTAATACAGAAACTGGGAACATATGTATTGGGAATGTAATGAGTTGACAGAATTTAAAAATTAACCAACAAAACCAAAATCCAGCAAAAATGCACCACCAATAACTCAAAACCAAAACAAATGCACACAGGAGCGACTGACAGAGCTGGGCATAAAGTAAAACATGTGTTGTGTCCATATATAAAACCAGCAACAAAGTTTATTAACAAAATATGCATTTTTGGTATTTACAGTACTAGAGGAAATTTGGCCAGGGCACTGGGGAACTCTCAATACTCTTTTTGATAGCTCAGGTGGATGTAAAAGATCTCACAGTACCTACCATTAACACAAAGAGTTGGGGCCTCAGTTTAACATCTTATATCCAAAGGACAACACATTCTGGAATGCATCCCCCTTCTTTAAAGTACATTGTAGTATCAGCAATCCATCTACATGGTGTGGGGGTAGAACACAGACCCATCTGCACCAACAGCAAGTATACTATCTGTTGTGCTACTAACACTAATCTGAAATTCTATACCACAAACACTGACTGCTATTTGCTAAACAAAACAGTTGCACAATGAAAACAGACTTACCATGAGCAACAATAAACTTCTCTTCCTTTGAAACTCACATTCCTTGAAAATGCACCACTATAGTTTTGAATATTTTTTTCCATTAAGCAGGGAAATACAATTATGAACCAATAAAAGACAAAATTACCCCTTTCAGCACATTTCAATCAACACCGATGATTAAGTGAGCAGTCTGGTTGTTGATGTAGAGGAGTAAGACTGTTGCCATCTGTAGCCACGGTACAGGGTTTGAGCCTGCTAATTAAGTAACCTGCCATTCCTAACTAGGGCATTACACACAAGCACACACTCCTGAATACCTGATGAAGGAATGCTCATTTATCACACACACACACACACACACACACACACACACACACACACACACACACACACACACACACACACACACACACACACACACATGCACACACACACTTATGAGTACTTGCTGAAGGAATGCTCTTGCATGGCAATAGTTTGAGAAATATTCATGAAGGATGGAAGCAAGCAGTCAAGTTCTGTGCATATGTGTGTAGTTCTAAAGATCTACGATGCATGCACAGATGCAGAGTTCATCCCTAAAAAAATATAAAATGAAGTTATTTTGTGCTTAATTTAAAATTAAATGTTGTGGTAGCCCCAAGCACCCCCCCAACCAGTGGGACATAGGCAACTGCCTAGGTCACCTAGTGCTTGATCTGGCTCTAAGTGAGGCCTTGCTAAGTTTAATTCTGGGGGCTGCCAAAAAAGCAGTTACCAGAAAATGGAAATCAGATGCTTAACCAACTATATTTGAAATGGTGCATATTGTAACACAGATAAAAGAACTGGAAGTGAGAACTTTAGAAAAGGGTAGGAGCAAATTTATAAAAAAATTGAAATTGTGGGAACTGTATATGCAGAGTAATATTTTGGAAGAGGAGTGAAATTTAAGGGAAGCCAGGAATTCAAAAATATATATGATGTATAATGTTTGGAACTTGGAATATGTTAATATGGTTTGGTTTATTTTATATAAAGGTATGTGATAGTTCAGTAAAGGTATTAAAAGGGTGAAACATAAGTGAAAATATATGCAAAAGACAAATTTTTTTGTTAAATGATATTTACTATTAGTTTCTAATTGGGATTAAAAATCAAAAACTATTGAACAAAGGTAAACTAGTTCTATCATTAATACTGTCAAAATAATTGTTTAACTTAAACCCTGTTTTCATTTGTTAAAGTCATAAATGTATTCAGTTTTTTAGTGTGGATGTTCCGATGAGATTTTAATTAGCGTATGTTAATATTTTAAATAGCAATTTGCTTTAAGTTTGTCTTTTTAAAGTTCATATAACATAAAAAATCACTAACTTTATTAGTTGTACTATTGTTTGTTTGTGTCTTTCGGCTTTTCCCAGTTAGGGGTCGCCACAGCAGAACTCCGGTCCGCTAATGATTGGCAGTTGATTTTTACTTACCGGCTTGCCAGGCCTGATGCACAACCTTCAACGAAGGTACGCCCATTCACGCATGTCTCCATGCAGAAGACGCTTTAGCTGAGAATCGAACCGGACAGCGTCTTTATTAGTTGTACTATTTTTAAGTTAATTTAAGTTAATGTAAGCTTTGGATATGAAACTTTTACAGCCTGTAGTATAACATTTGTTCACTTGATAAGGTTCTTCAGCTTGTAAAACACTGTTTTCAAGCAGAATATATCTTCACGTCAAACTTCTGGCTTCGGTACAATCAGGATATCATAAACACGATTTTAAGTTTAAAAATTTGCACAAATCAGCTGTGTTTAAAATTAGTTGTTAAAGAAACAAATTGAAGAGATTGTACATGTGATAAAAATAATGCAAAAGTGGATAGTAGAGTGAAGGCATCATACTAGACTTGCAGTGAATCAGCTGTTATGGTAAGAAAGCTGATAAATTATTTTTACATCAGGGTTCCATTTCTAGTGTATTGTAGTTTTATGTTGAGAAATGTATGAAAATATGTTCTGTGTATACTTTAATATTTAAATAAGCAGTGAACTTTGTGCAATAAATATTTTCTATTCTGGCATGTTTGTTTATTATAGCGTTTTTCCAGTTCCATTCTTGCTGTGGAAAGTCAGAAAAAATAAGAAAGAAAACATTCATTTATAAACTGCAGTGACTGAACACAGCCTATTAGATGCCTCTAATTTTCATATAGACTAACACATGAACAACTTTGTTTCTTCTGCTTAGAGCCCTGCTGTACAATTTTGTAAGATGTAAGCAAGCTCTAATGTAGCATTTGGTGTCCAAAATTTGTATCTTATCGATTTATATAATTATTGGATGTATTCTGTTCAGGATGAAAAACATAGTGAATAGCCAGCATATATCTGAATTTATGTGAGCATAACATGATAGAATTTATATTTACATCTAATTCTAAAACTAGTGCTTTAAAAAATATTGACACTTTTCATATGAATTACTGAAAACATTTTAACGTATTTAACATGTCTATATGCTTACCCCCCTAAACAATTTCTTTCAAAAGTAATTCATATTTTGTTTGCACTTATATTTCAGTTTAGCAGTTGCTAGTCTCTGTGATAAGGGACTTTACTTGAATGTGGCAAGATTTTCAAATTTCTTTTAGTAATGACTTTTAAACACCCACCATAGCCTAGACCTAATTTCTGTAACTGTTCATGCCTTATGACTTAGTAACATTTTAGGCAGGGCATGAAAGAGTGTTCAGTCTGTACTGGTCTTTCAGACCAATAACAGTGATTCAGAAATCAGCTTATTGTTTTTGAGTCATCTTGCTACTGAATCAGTCTATTAGCAATGGTGGTGTAGTGGTAAACATAACACAGTATAATGACAAATAAAATAAAATAAAAATAAAATAAATATGGATTAGACTATGAAACTGGAACACTGTGCTGAAAGGAGAGCAATTAGAAGGTATGCTTTTATCAAGGAGGATTCTTCCTGATTCCTCACCGAAGGCAATGACCGGTTTGGGCAAGTTTGTTAGATTACTAGATGCTGCCAGTCTAACTGTAATGGACTTGCAGAATTTGTTTCTTGGATGATATTTAATTTTATTGTTATTTAATATGAAATACATAATCGGACAGATTCAATAACCCCTACACAGTCCGTTTACACCATGTGCACATCGTAGCGTGACACATGCACAGTAGCGCACTGTTTTGGATTCAGTAAGTGACTGTACATGGTGTGTAGAGCCACACAAACAAGGTAAACACAGCGACAGCAAAAGCTGCTGAATTGTATGATATCAACCAATCCAAGATGGAGAAGCTATTTATCAAGCTATAAAGCAACAGTGTAGACTCAGTGCTGGTTTTCCCTGAGAATTCCAAAACCTACTGGAATACAGCCAGAGAAAGAAGTCTAAACATAAAGAAATGTTAGGGGCTGCTGTTCCTTTAATTCATGTGTATGTGCAACAGGCTAAAGTGTATATTGCTGCTGCTAATAGACCAAGGCCAAGAAGGAGAACAGTTTTCAGACCCCGGGTAACTTATCACAATCTACATGATGTGGAAACTGTAGAGCACTACAGGGTAGATAGGGACACACTACAAAAACTCTGCAACCTCTGTCATCCTCAACGCAAACCCAGGGCAAACCAAGGGGAACCCATACTAGTGGAGACAAAGGTATGTGTAGCGATTAAAAGTTTAGCTAAAGAAACCTTTCTGAGACCAACAGGGGACATGCAGAGGGTGTCACAGGCATCAGCATCCAGGATCCTCCATCAGTTCCTGAATGCTATGCTCCAGCATGCCAGTGACCACATATATTTTCCACATACACCTGAGGACAGGGCCACAAATATGCAAGAGTTCTACCCTATAGCACACTACCTTGAAGTACTGGATGCCACAGATTGTACATATATAGAAATTAAGGCACTACCCAGGGAACAGGGAAGGCTCTACATAAATAGAAAGGGCTTCCACTCTAGTAACTGCCAAGTCATATATAATACCAAGGGACTTATCTTGAACATGTGTGCTGGTAACCCAGGCAATTGCCACTACTCATATATCTGACAGAACCATCCAAATGTATCAGAGGTTCACTAGGGGAGATATCTCACAGGGTCATTTTCTGGGGGATGCAGGTTATGCACTGGAATTGTGGATGATGACGCCCATCAGAAATGCAAACACACCCGCTGAAGAACATCATAATGAGGCACATGCTCAAAACAGAAATATCATAGAGCATGTGTTTGGGCTGCTGAAGTCGTGCTTCTGGTGCCTAGATACATCTGGGGGAGTCCTGCAGTACAATCCATGTGCATGTACTAAAATATTCACCGTATGTGCCATGCTACACAACATCATCCTAAGAAAGCAGCTCCAGCAGTATCAACAGGGAGAAGGGGCACACATTCAATCACCAATGGCAAGGTCACCACAGCCACACACAGGTGAGGAGTCAGAGGGGGAACCACCAGCTGCTATGGGTGTAGGTGGATGCAGATATGCTCAATATGCCCTTGCATTGCCTAAGAGACAATGCATAGCACACTCACTCACCACCTATGGGCCTAAAGCTTTCCTGCTATGCACATGCATATAGTAACATTCATGCCAAACAGCTGTCACAACCTTTACCTTCCCATGTATTGGCTGTGTACTGCTTGCATCAGACAGAGTCAGCCCTGAACTAAAACTGCTGCAACTGCTGGATTTACAAGGTAAGTGTTGAACCTGGAGTGTATTGTATAATAATTTGAATGAATTGCATATTCTTCCATGTTGTTACTTGATAATGTAAGCAAGTAAAAGGCGAGTGATTTGCACAGAAATGACTTTAACATGTGACAGCAGAGACTTATGTGACTATATGTGTCCTGTATCAAGTAGTAAGCTTCAGGCATCAAAGATTCACACAGTCATATCTCTCAAAAGTACTGATGGTCACCAAATGCCCTCAGTTTAGCAACATACGTTTGTACTGGAAAATCATTAACGAGAGAAGTTAGAAAGTAATGAGACACATTTCAGTTTTGCACTTCACAGCCCTCACAAGATTATTAACAATACTGATACAAAAATATTTGATTCTATCAACTGTCTAACTTTCTAAGATGAAAATATGCCAAAACTACCATTAGCAAAACAACAACACAAATGCAGATATACTAAGGTTAAGTCAGATATGCACCCTGACCATCAGACACAAATGTTATGTATCCCTGAATCTAAAATATAGAAAACAAGATATGGCACAGTTATCATCACTTGCACAGGGTGCTGTGTGGGGGGGGCAGGAAGCCTAGGCTGACACAAAAGATCAGTGAGTGTGTGTAACTAAGAAAGAGAAGCAGGCAGACATTTCTGATTAAAGTAACAAACAGCCAATGAGACAAAATGAGCTTTAAGCTTCACAGCTGTACCATGTAACTGTTGTGCGTGTGTCTGTATGGGTCCTCCAGGTGAAATTGGTGTGTGAGTGTCTACATGAACACAGCCAAGCTCTGTGCTAGCTTTACATCTTGGTATATCGGACAGGTGTGAGCCGTGCATGGTAGAGGTGGCAGTTCATCATTGTTCTACCTGACCACAAGAACTGGCTCTGCCATGAGTTGCACTGGCATGTCCATGCCCATGGTCAGATGCACTGCTGCTACCTGAACATGACTGATGTCTGCTAAACGAGCTTCCCTCATGAGGACACCCAGGACCATGACCCCATGGCCTGCCACATCAGATCTATATTAGATCATCGAAAATTCAGTTCAGCAAATGGCATTTTCGGTACACTTGCATCAAACATGCTGTTTGTTGAACTGTTCATACTGAGATTGTGGTACAGTGAAGATCAGAAAATTTGCCCTTTCCTCACTGTAGTGCGATCTCAGAGTTGGTATACATAATTAATGGGGGGGGGGGAGCGGAATTCGATGAATGGCATTTCCTATGAAATGGTGTTCACTGAAGGGGGTTTTCGCTGATTTAGTATAGACCAGCAACACCTGGGTGTGGACACTTCAACCACTGAAAGAGCAGTGGAAGTAGTGCCACTATGGGAGCATGATTGGGCACAGCCACATCAGCTAACAGCAGATGATGTGGCTGATCTGTGTCCACAAGGATGCTGTCCCCCTCCCAGCAGACATTTCATCACAGACACTGCTCATTCCAATGTGTCATTCATCACCTTGACTGAATTGGCAACATGATGGAGGCAGTCATGCATGTCAGCCTGTGTCACATCTACAACCGTAAGTATTTCTGTGGAGGACCTATGGGAACATGCCTGTGCCTCCGTGACAGCCCTAAACATACTTCAAGTGGCACAAGAAGACACACCTGAATCAGGTAGAGGATGGACAGCAGGTGTTCTCCGAGCATTCTGCATGGCACCTTGTCTACATTTTGACTATGGCTAAAGTCAACAGGTACTGAAGCCACAGTAACCACACTTCCCTGATTGAGTGCCTCACCGTCCACCTGTCCAATATCTCAGGGCCCACTGGAATGGGTTGGCATAGGTCTACTGGCTGTGTCCAATGGAATTACAGGGGATGGCTGAATGTCAACCTCAGTGTCAGATTCAACCTCTGCACCCTGACTGTACCTCTGTTTGGCTACCATCATCATCAGAGTCTGCCGATACTCTGACATCAGGTGGTAAGAATCCTGCACTTCCACTGTCAGAATCACCTGTAATAATAGGCAACAAACACTGGAAAAATGAATAGCTGCACTACTGTAGTCAAATGTATGCTAACAAAATAACAGTGGTGGCACTACTACAGACAGTACAGCAACAAACACAACAGTCCTGACACCCACATCACAAATATGGATAAAGTTATATATATGTTTTTAAATGCTCATCACCACTGACAAAGAAATTTGGCTTACCATGTGCAGTTGATGCTATGCTTCCCATGGACAATGGTCCTGGAAGAAGTTAAGCAAAAGTTAAGGATAACATCATCACAATTAACAGTAACACAGGGGGTTAAAACTTTTTGCCCTTTATATGTCCATTAACCATACTTTCAATGAGAACTTGGATAACAAGTCCTACCTAAGCCCATGTGTAATAAATCAGAATGGGTTACTTATTGTATTCTCGAAAGCCGACAATGTTGAATCCGACATTGTCGACACAAGAACAGCGAAAATGCAGAACATCGAACGGGTAAATGGAAATCTCCATAAGGGGAGATTTCCATTTACTTCAATGTAGTGCAGTCTCAGAGTTGGTATATTTAAGTAGTGTAGGTTGTAGGGGGTGCAGGGGGGCTTGCCCCCTCCCTACACCCTTTAGATTTTCTTTTTTTTATTTTATTTATTTTTTCTGAACATTCGAAATTTTAATGGTTCAATCATTAAAGGTCGACCTTTAGTGATTCGAACCATTAAACTTTCGATGTTCTAATATAGGCCCATCAGAATGTGTTAACTGTAGCAATCTACAAGTACCCCTCACAAACAAATTTATTGTTAAACAGAACTAACACATCGCTGTAAATATTTTACTATACAAGAGTATTTAACATCTGAGATACATAAGCCTATCTGGAAGTTCCTCCTGGGACATACTCGCTGTCCCTGAAACAGCATCAATGTCAAGGACATGCTGATCTGCACTTTCCTGGGAGCTGTCTGGATTCCTGACAGTGGACAGGAACTTTTCATTTGCTGTTAGTGGTGGCTCTGTAGCAGCTCCCCTGGTACCCATCTGATCACGGGCCACTGCAGCTTCTCTCCTCCATGCAGATGAGATCATGTCAGTGGCCCTATGGTGCACGTGATCATATGTCCGGCTTTGGCTGCCTACTGCATTGACATCAGCAACTATCTGCTGCCAAATTTGCATTCTGTCTGACATATCTCCAAGTCCCCTCTCCAGCAGAAAGGCACCATGTTGCCTGAAAACTTCCACAATTAACTGATTCTAAGGGTCACTGAAGGGGAGTTTTCATGGATTGAGACACCTGGGTGCTATAGTCCTAGGTGACTTAAAATACAACAGAAGGATAATACACATAAGTATCACATAACTAAAAAAGTCCTGTTTCCAGATAAAACATAAAAGGTAGAATTTCACTACTACCCACTGGAGAAACATAGATCTCCTCTCAAAAGCCTGTAGGAGACAGAATACAGGGATAGGGCCTTGAGGCGGTCTGCATAGGACATATTACTTATGCCCTGTATTCTTTTAGTGAGGAACCTCTGTGGACATTCCAGTTGTTGGGTATGCCTGGTTAGGTACATACCAAAGGGGGCATTGTACTCAATGATAGGTCTGATGAATGCCAAATTCAATGGAACAATGACTTCCTTGGACTTAGATGCCATACCTTTGTTTATAAGTTGCGCAACATAGAATAATTTCCTCACCACTGTAGACACATGATGATCAAAGGCTAGATTACTATATGTCCCTGACTACTGGGTTAACTCTAAGGGGTGTGTTGTCAATGCGATAGTTACCAAGGATGGATGACTTCCCAAAGGATACTATTATGCATTTCTTGGAATTTAGTTTTAGTTCATGACTCTAACACCAATTGTTTGTCTGTGTCAGCCCCTCCTGGAGAACATTTGTCTCAGTGTGAGATTCAATGACAGCTCCTAATTTGCAATCATCTGCAAATTTAGTCAGCCAGAGATGACTGACATTGGCCTTGACTTCTGAGAAGTAAATGCCAAAAAGGAGTGGTCCAAGGATTAATCCCTGAGGGACTCCACGTGTGACTGGCCTCTTTGTAGAGGTGGACTCCCCAAGTCTAACTTCCTGGGTCCTGTCTGTGAGCCAGTTGGCTATCCACTGGGTGACATATGGGTTTGTACCTAACCTCTTGAATTTGTCAACAATGCTCGAATGGGGTATTGTGTCAAATGCCTTGGCCAGGTCAAGGTATTTGGTGACCTTCTCAAAGAAGTCCACCAGGTTGTGTAGGCATGATCTGCCCTTGACAAAACCAAACTGGGTTGGGTCCAGTGTCTGGAGGTTTACTATATCTCTACTGATCATCTCCATGATAATTATTTCCATGGCTTTACATATAAGACTAGTGAGACTTATGGGTCTGTAGTTTCCAGGGTCTGTAGATGGCCCACCTTTGTGCAAAGGGATGACTGTTGCCTTTCTTCATTCATGAGGCATGAAGCCTGTTTGGAGGCTACAGGTAAATAGTAATTCCAGAGGCCCTATATCATGCTATTTAGAAGGCATCCTGGGATATTGTCTGGGCCCATTGATGCAATGTTCTTGGTCTTAGAGAGAGCATTAAGGACCTGTGGCCTAATTATAGTAGGGGGAGTTATATTTGATGATATTTCCTAAGGGAAGGTTGAATGGGAGAGAGGAGTAAAGTTGGAGCTGAATTTTTCAGCCAGGAGGTTTGCTATATCTTCTGGCTCAGTATAGGTGGCTCCATTTACAATGAGTTCTGCACATAATTGTGTATTGCCTTTGAGTTGCAAACATAGCTAAAGAATGCTTTGTGGGTGTCCTTGGCCTGTGAGGCCAAACATACCTCAAATTTGACTTTGGTAGACTTTATTTGTCCTCTGAGTTGTTTGTTTAGTTTAATGAGTCTGCTTTTATCCTGCTAGGTGCTGCACCTCCTTATTTTTGCCATAAGTTCCTTCCTCCTGTTATACATATGATTGATTTTGTGATTCCACCAGGGTGGCTTGTTTTCTGAGTTAGTTTTGTACTTCTTCCTGGTCGGTACAGCTGCCTCTGTGCAGCTATTACCATGCTTGTACAGGGTTTCTGTGAACAGTTTTACACAGGCAGAAGTGTTCTCAGGGTTTATATGAGCTTGACATTTTGCCAGGTTCTCACTTAATAGCAGGAGGTTAGCCTTAGAATAGTTCCCGAATATTCCCAGTTTTGCTGGGGGTCCAGGTCTTATTTTTACTTCAAAGGAGACCATTTTGTGGTTTGATCTTACCAGGGAAGGCATTACAGTAGGGAGTGTGGAGCACTCTCCCATATTAGTGAGGACCAGATTCAGTATGGTTGCACCCCTGGTTGGTGTATTGACTATCTAGTCTAGGGAGTTTGTGTTTACAAAATCTAGGAATCTCTGTGCATGTATGTTTGATGTCATGTAGGATTCCCAGTTAATAGTGGGGTAAATAAAGTCACCCATGAATATGGTATTGGGTTGGATGGTTAGTGTTTATAATAGGTTTAAATATATGGTATGGGCTTCCTGGGTCATAGAGGGGGACCTATAGCTTGCAAGGAAGTGGTATTGGATTTTACCTATGGTGATTTGAACATGGAGCAGCTCAAGTGCATTGTCATATTTGACCAGCCTTGAAGTATATTTATTTTTTATGTAAATAGAGACACCTCCACCTTTAGTCCCTGATAGTGAAGTAGCTGGTCTAAATGTGTGGAAGGCATTATAACCCTGCACTGTTGGTGTGCAGTCTGTGGCTTTAAACTATGTCTCAGAGACCTCACAGACATCACCATTCTCTAGGGTAAAGAGAGCTTCCAGGGAGTGTATTTTTTTGTTTAGCCTCCTAACACTGAGCAGTAATACCTTTAGATTTTCTTGGTTTTGATTTGCTATGTCGGTAGTACTTTCAGTTTGGCATTGCCTAAAAAGGCACTATGGGGGAAGACAATGTTTTAGGTAATATTTGAAAACCTAGAGGGGAGAGGGGCAGTCCATCCCTGGCAAAGCAGCACAGTCTGTTGACCATCTCCTTCCATGCTGACAAATATTGCACCCCCTTAGAATGACACCAGAAAGTAAGCCAATTATTAAAGTTAATCATCTTTTGTTCGTATTCTGGCATCATCCTTGGAGAAGGTAAAATGCTGCTCAATGCTAGGTTCATATCAGCCTGAGACAGGTATTCTGAGAGCTCTATGATGTCTCTCTTCATATAGTCTAGGGAGGTATGTATCAGGTCATTTACTCCCACATGGACTATGACCGAGTCATATTGGTAATTGTGATCCAATGACCTGAGTTCATGTGTAATGTGGTGGATCCAAGCCCCTGATAAGCAACTGACTGTAACTTTCTTCTTACTTAGCCTGGTAAGAGGGACATCAGTGTGTCTTACAATGGAGTCTCCAATGACTAGAATGTTGGATTGTTTGGAGACTTGCCTTATGGGCTTAGAGGTAAAGGTTCCATGAGATGTAGCTCTATGTGTTGATGTGCATGCTGTTTTGAAAGAGTGCATTTGGGGCTGATGAGGGTACCTCTTATGTGTACTTTGTCTAGGAGGGCTTTGTGGTTTAGGAAGGTTACATGTAAGTGCCTCAGTATATGTGGGTCTATATATCTGCTTTGAATTGTGCATGATGGGTGCAGCATATGTACTGCTGACAACCTTATTGACATTAGGAGTACTTTTATGTGAGAGCTTTGCCTCCAGTAATGTTGTGTAAATATATTTCTCACATACTGTATCAGTTTGTTTGAGAATTAACTAAACATGAGGCAATTTCTACATTGCCTCAGGATGCCCATATCCACCAAGCTGGTAACAGAGACAGTAGGAAAGTTCATATCCATGGCAACAGACCCTTTTTTATTGATTAGACTATTGGTGTGAGAATATCAATCACTGTCAGGAGTATCCGGTTTGCAACTATGTGGACAGTGCTTGTTACTGCAAACTAGTTGTCCTGTGTGCAACTAGATATTGGAGAAATTTCAATTGTGCTTTTACATGAAAAATGTCACTCAAGGTGTCTGAGTCTGTACAGAGCACTGCCAAACACTTGAGGGGGAAACTAATACGTAGACCCTGAAAATTTAAGGATGAAGTATTTAGGCAGATATTCTGAATTTAGAATTAAATCAAGCAGTACTCACTGAAAAACAAAAATTAGCTTGTCAAGAATGATAAAAGGAGGGGAGTCACATGAATGGCTACTGCCTGGCTACTACTAATGCTGGTCTCAGCACAGCTGCACTCTGTTGGGATAAAATACTCTTTTGCTTCTTCTCTCACCAAAAGCAAAATGTTAGCACCAATCCCGAGAAGAGAAGAACGCCACGGTCTGTTTGGTGACCCACAGTCTTGTCCCAGATGATGCAAGGGTCTATAGGCTTGTAGCCTTTTTCTGGTAGATGCCTCTAATAGCAACCAGACCAACCAGGCACATTAAGCACAGACACTCACTCTCCAACCAGAAAGAGTCAGGAATAAATGCACTCTGCTCCTACTCTCACCAGGATCAAAATATAAGCACAGATTCCAAGCTGTCACCTATAAGGCAGTTATTAAGCTTTCTGGTTATCAGCAGTCTCCAGGAAATAATGTAACTGTACTCCTCTCACCAGGAGAAAATAGAAGCACTAATCTCAAGATGACTACTGAGAGGCAGAATGTGGGCTGTCCAATAACTGGTGGTCTTGCAATAGATGATTAAAGGTAAGATGAAAAAAAATGTTATCCTAAACACTGCAGTGTGCACTAATCAGTTAGCTATGAAAGTGGGTAACATAAGTTTTACCTGTCTAAAAAGTTAAGTTTTAGTGGAGAGTCACTATTTTTAAAACAGCAAGGTAGATTGAAAGGGGTGATCACTTTTTCTATTCTGATACTATGGGATACAGTAGGGTGGCCAATAAATTTAAATAGTTGAAGGGGGGTGATTTCACAAAATGATAACTTTGTGCTTACTTACACCTGCCAGTAAAAGCAGAGAGGACTACTAGCTACACTGTTACCTTTTTATAGTGTAGATTCAGGACTATGAGCATGGTGAAGATGCAGATCGGGTGTGAACACATTAGAATTGCTGAATCCTAAATACTTGGCTCAGTGTAGCAAATGTAAACATAGTGCAGGCATTCCCTCAATGTTTGTTGCTAATGGACTGCAATTGTGAATGATTACTAGTAGGGAGAAGGAAAACACAAAATCAATGCAGACTGCCCTCCAGTGGCTGCTGTGTCAGCCAGGTTTGACTAACAAAGTGTAAAAGTAGTTTTATCAAGGTTTGAAATGTAAGTAAGCAGCACACAATTCACAGCTTCTGTTCATTAACATCTAACCTCCCCTTCATTTGTTGACAACTGTATATTATTGCCATTTAATAGCATCACACAGTTTAAGGACAATGATATAGAATGCCTTACAGACTGCATGCCTCAGATGACTGCTCAGATAAGACAAGACACAAACACAGAGAGATAAGACAGAGCTGGATTTTTGCAAGCAATAGTCATAAATGGTTGTGTGATCACTCAGTGCACTATATCTGAAATTAATACATGTACAAATAACTGTCATATGGCTTGTCAGTACTGTGGATGGTGTTGCATTTGGTTGTATGCAGAATTATTTCAGTTCCCTGCTGCAAAGCTGCTGGCATGGCAAAGAGGAATAAGACACCTTTACTATGTTCTGAAGGTTCACTAGAGTGAGAGTTCAAATTCAGACCTGTGTAAAAATATTTCATGTGTGCCAAAAAACATGTTGTAGTGCTTATTCATAGATTGCTTTTCTTCATTTCAGCTACTTTCCCTTTTTTCAATTTGCAGTATTGCATAGATTGCTTTTCTTCATTTCAACTGCTTTTCCCTTTTTTAATTTGCAGTGTTTGAGCTGTGCGCAACTTGCCACAAACAAGGGGAATAGAGAAACAATGAATGTCAGGTTTAGCTTTGCTTATCTCATTTGCGTGACACTTTGCAGTATGCAAACCTGGACTAATGCCCCACACAGCAGACAGAACACCTGCAGACAGGGCGTAGACAGTGTAAAGGTCAAAAAGGATACGTTGTTGCAATTTTTGCTTTCCATCACTCAATGTTTCTAAGAGACATTGGGCAGCAGTTAGCAAGATTTGCCAGCACCTGGAGACATTGAACACCTGCATACAAGATGCTGACAGTCAATAATTGAAAATGGATGCATTCAATAAATTCTGTTGGGCACTGTGCAAATATGCTAAGTAGCATTGCACAGTGGTTAACACATAGAACTTAAGAATGGCTAGGAAATTATGGAACTGCCATGTAACTACTCCTGTGGCAGCAGGTGTAATGTAAGTGTAGGGCTGCCATTCAGATGGTCATGGGTTCTAAAACAGGGAGAGAAACATATTTTTTGCAACAATCCAGTTTATAGCAATGAACAGAAAAAATGTGTTATTTCAGCATTCTTGTGGCAGCATATGTTAGACTAGAGCTGCCATACACATGGTCCGGGGTTCAAATACAGGACATTCCAGACATTTTTACTGTTGTCCCATTTCCCATTATATTCAATCTCACTTATAACACTTTAGATAGTGGAGCTGATATGAATTATATGTATGAGGAATAAGACACCCTTATTGTGTTTTCAGATGTATGACTGAGGGTATACTGTCCAGTATATTTCTGTAAGTATAATTCTGCTATCTGGACTTGGATGGCCTTCACAATTAAATAAGACACATGCACAACTGAATCTATATACAAGAACCTTGTCAGGTCACACATGTACATTCTTAACAGTTCAAACTGTCAGGTGTATTTAGGATTGATTCAGGACTATGTCTGAGCAGCACTTCTTCTGTGGAAAAGATGAAAAATCACCGCTGTGGAAGAAAATGTTTTGTCCCTTATGCCTAGGTTTGAAGCCCACACTTTAAAAATCAATTTTATCAGTGTAAAAAGCCAAAAAATGTGTTAGGTCATGAAATTTATGCCCCCAGTGCATGTATGCAAACTTAACTCACTTACCATTTACCTTCCAATTTTCAAGATATTTTCCAAGCTACAGCAACAGACACCCCTCAAACTAAGGTCAAGTATCAAATTAATCTTCCAGTTTAAAATATTTATTTTCTCCTTGCTGGGCACTGCTGATCTCTGCTTAACACTGTGAAAATGTGGTTGGCATTGTTGCTCAGATTTGCACACTACCAGTAAAAGTGACAACAGGAATTGGTGGGAAACCATAAGTTGCCCTTGCTCTACTTCTGGTATTAGAAATGTCTGTTGTTAAAGGGGAAGGTGCCCAGTTAGGGTGCAGAGATGGGGTGTTCAGGAGTCCAGCATATTTACTGGAATCCCAGTAAAGCACCATACCCAAATGCTTCTACAGGGGGGATTAGTCTGGCTGTGAGTACAAGTTTGAGGCTTAGAGTAATTTGACTGTATCCAGTGTGACTGGCATCCCACATACTGGAGAACAGTATAGGCACCATTTCAGTGACTTACAAAGGTACAGGAGGGATACACTCAACTAGTGGTTGACTGAGTTTCAAAATGGTGACATCCCACAGCTGTGTAAGCATGCTAATAAAATAGTATTTTTTAATAAATTGTTAGGACGTATACTTAAATGTAATACTTCAGCTAAAATAGTTGTATAATTGTGATAATGCATTATATGTCACATAAGATGGTATTAATTGTATCTCTTTTTTCTCACACCCCAACACTTATCTCTTTTTTTATTTTCTATTATGTGTTGTGAAAATGTCTTCATGTCATTAATCTGTAACAAATCACTAAATGCTTCACAGGACAGTGAGGTAGGCCAACCACACTGGGTCAGCCTACCCCAGCTCCACTGGCTCCTGCACTGATGCCCAGCACATCTGGGACCCAACCTGGCAGCACTGCCTCTGCTGCCCCTATACTACCTGCACTCTAAGGTAGTACTGCCCTGGCAGTTGGTGCTGTGGTAACCTCCAAGAGTAGTGGTGGATGTGGGGTTTTCATCACCCACCAGGAGATGCCAGGGTTGATGTGTAGGGATGTGCATTGCACTATTGGTGTATGCCTACACTGGATGGAGAAGCTGCTCTCCCTCATAGTCCGTAGGAGGAGAAGATGTCAAGCACTCCTGCTGCCGGCAGAATAAGGGGATGGTGATGACAGTCCAGTGGGTGAGGACTAGATTCTCACTGTCTCCATGTTTGATGGGCATGAGCATGGGTTGTCCCCTTCCTCACCCCAATCATGGTGTCCCCAAACCTTTTGTGTCCCTCACCACCTCTGTGTCTTGTCTTGTTTGTCTTGTTTGTATTTGCTTCCTCACCTAGCCAATTTACCTGACCCAGAAATACCAATGTCCCTTACCCAGTATTCCTCTCTCACTGAATTAAAGAAAAATGGGCACCTGTCCCACAAAAAAAATATCGTCCCATATATAACTCTCCATTTCACACAAATGTCTTCTTGACACACTTGATTTGGTCCAGTAGGCTATACAACATGATTACATTGTTGTCACCCCTCTTTCTGGATGTGATAGTCCAAATTTAGCTAATATTCTGCTCATATTGTCAGTTTACACTGTTGAAGAGATGGATAACTATGGTTCTTTCCTATCTCCCTCCTGCACATTCCTGTATTGGTTTCCCTTTGTTCTTCCCCCTGCTTGCTCCTCATTAAACTACTTTCCTGTCTACCCCATTTTAACACCTATAATTTGGTCAAAAATAGAATCACACACAACACACATAAGTACCAAAAAAGCAATGGATCCCGTCACTTTTTGGACTCCATGTTTGCATGGAGTTTGTCATTGCACATCAATGCCAAGTGATGGTGAGCAGCCCTACAATGCTGCAGTTACCTCTGGGCAATCCCACTTAACCTCACTGCACTAGTGCAACACACAGTAACACATGCTGAATGTACTATAAAGAATAATGTCATTGTATTATCACTGTTTATTTAAAAATATTAGATACACTTGGATTCAAACCCAGTATTGTCTAGGTTGAAAAAATAATGTGTCAATGTATTTACACCTGCTGCCACAGAGTCAGCTAAGCAGCAGGTGTGTTTCATACACTCAATACTAACTCTCAGAATTTTAATAATGAGCCCTGCGTTTTCACACTGCTTAACAATGTGCAAACAGGGAAGATAATGCAAATGCATATCTTGCATGCACAAACACTTTGCTTGCCATCGCTCAAACCCACTGCTCGCAGTTGTGCTATACAAAGGAAATATTATCATGTATTAGTGCTGTTTACAATTCATTTACTCTTCATGCTATGAAACCATATATGGAAACATAACAAAATGAAGGCCCTATCGAAGAATATGTCACATATTTACAATGCAGCCATGTGTTACCTCCCCCATGCACTGCAATCCTGGTTTCTCAGTACTTATTCACAAATATATCAACTACACTACATAAAATAATAACAAACGTGTGATATAAAATGCACATCAGTCTGGTAGCATGCAGAACTAGAACTATCTTCACAGTTGAACATGCCTACACATACAATTCATGCAGACATCCCAACATCCTCTTTCCAACATCCACTGCTGATGTCATCCACTATAATTGTCCTATAACCCTGTAAAGGTCGGACTTGTACCATGGTGCTTGCATAAAGTACTGAGCTCCGTAGTCTGTGTACTTAGATAGGTATGGGGTTCTGTTCTCACTGCAGTCAACTGGTGTGTGTGTGTGTGTGTGTGTGTGTGTGTGTGTGTGTGTGTGTGTGTGTGTGTGTGTGTGTTTGTCTATCTAGCCAGAAGAGCATAAGTGTGTATCCTTTAGTTACCACTCCAATTCTATGGATTGACAATATTTTGACACTTGCACATGCTGACACATCCATTTTATGCAGACCTCCCAGTGTATTCACTCCAACATCCACTGCTGATGTCATCCACTAAAAATTGTCCTGCAGCCTTGTAAAAGTCAGACTTGTGTCATGGTGCTTGCATAGGGTACTGAGCTCTGTAGTGTGTGTACTTAAATAGGTAGGTGGTTCTGTTCTCACTGCAGTCAACTGAGGTGTGTTTGTGCTTCTATCTAGCCAGAAGAGCATAAGTGTGTATCCTACAGTTATCACTCCAATTCCGTGGATTGACAATATTTTGACAGTTGCAGATGCCTACACATTCATTTCATGCAGGCCTCCCAATGCATTCTCTCCAACATCCACTGCTGATGTCATCCACTATCCTGCAGACATGTAAAAGTCAAACTTGTGCCATGGCACTTGCATAATGTACTGAGCTCTGCAGTCTGTGTACTTAGATAGGTATGGGGTTCTGTTCTCAATACAGTCAAGTGTGTTGTGTGTGTGTGTGTGTGTGTGTGTGTGTGTGTGTGTGTGTGTGTGTGTGTGTGTGTTTGTGCACTTGCTTGACATTAGAGAGAATCTTTTACACCAGAATGTGGGACACTGCTATTACCATATTCTCCACAGCAGACACTGCTGATGTCATCACCTTTAAAGTGTCTGAGACTCTCCAAGTCAGACTTGAGCTTTGGCACTTACATTAAAGACAGTGTTCTGTAGGTGGTGTACTTACATAGATAGAGGTTCTGTTCTCACTGCAGTCAACTGGGGTGTGCGTGTGTGCACGCGCACGTGTGTGTGTTTGTGTGTGTATGTGTGTGTATGTGTGTGTGTGTGTGTGTGTGTTTGTGCACTTGCTTGAAATTAGAGAACCTTTTACACCAGCATGTAGGACACTACCTTTACCATATTCTCCTCAGCAGACACTGCTGATGTCATCAGCTATGTCTGATTTGTGGATGTGCACTTTTCCCACCAGGATAGGGTCAGAGACCAGCCTGGAGGCCAGGCAGAAGTCAGCTCATCCTCTACGATACAGATTACAGTGATATGGCTTTCAGTCTATCCACATACATCATGGCATGGTTTGTAGCCCTGTGTTTTATTTATTTATTTATTTATTTATTTCACATTTGTTAACCGGGTTAGTCCAACTGGGCAAGAAATTACCCATTTTCAGTGGAGACCCGAGGGGAAAAGCCCCAAACAAAACATACAAATACATACACATAGAGACAAGTTAACAATATAAAGAGCAAAACAAACTATAAATGTAATCCAAGGAATAGTACATAGCTATATACAAGGTCAGAAGAAGGAAAGTGCAAAAGAAGATAGGAGTAGAGGAGGAATGAAGTGATCTAGAGGAAGGAGGAAAAAAAGAAGAGCAGTAGGATAAAGTAAATTATATAAAGAAGGAGGGTATAGAAAGAAGAGCAGATTGGATAAAGTAAGATAAGAAAGAAGAAAAAAAGGTCTTGGTGAGAAACCCTTGTGGTCTTGCCAACTGCTACAGGTGTCTAGTGAGGTACATGCAAAAGGGTGCATTATACTGTATTAGTGTTCTGATGAGGTTCAAGTACAGTGCTGTTATATAATCCTCAGATCTGAATATGATGACATGACTTATGATGTACACAACATAACCTTTCCATACCACTGTGGACACTTGGTGGTTGAAGTTCAGATTGCTATCTACGTGTGTTCCAGGTCTTGGACCACTGGGTTTCAGCATAGGGGGTGTATTGTCAATGCTGTAATTAGCAGGGAATTCTACTTTGCAGAAGGCCAAAATAAAGACACATTTTTGCATTTATTTGTAGATCATATGGCTTTGTTATCAATCATTTGTCTGTCTTAGCCCCACCTGTAGTATATTATCATCATTGGTGGACTCAATGATTGCACCCAATATGCAAGAATTAGCAAACTTGGTAAGCCAAAGGTCATATATTTTAGCCTGAACTGTTGAGAAATAGATTCCAAACAGTAAAGAGCCAAGCACAGATCCCTGTGGTACACCACTGGTGACAGCTCTGTTGGTACAAGTTGATTCAGCAACTTTCACAGTATGTGTTCTGTTGGTGAGCCAGTTGGTTACCCATCTAGTGACATAAGGATAAATCCCAGCTGGGAGAGTTTGTCAATGATACCTGAGTGGGGGATTGTGTTAAGGCCCTAGGCCAGATCAAAATAGGCAGTATGCACTGTCTTACCTTTATCTAGGTATATCACACAGAATCAATGGGCTGTGACAACACCACAGATCGCCTATAGCATGACACAGCACATATACCTTCCTGACACAGTTGAATACACACTTCAACATACCCTCCACATGGACTATTTTTTTGTAGAAGGGTGTACATCAGCATGCATTCATCTGAATTGGGGGGACAACACCTGATGCATGCACGTATACATCTTGACTCTCCTCAACTGTGAGGTAGACCAACATGTCCTCATGGACCTTTTCTAAATGGACACTAGTAATATCACAGCTGTGTGCAACAGACCTGTGTAAGTTTGTAATGCTACATCATGTCTGTTACATCTGATAGATGTCTTCAAAGAGATCATCGAGGGCATGCATGATGAAAACACTGTTATCCTGTTGAACTTGACCAGACCAATGCATTTGACACAAATTCACAGTGAGGTATTCAATCAGCACTGTCAGATGTGGCCATAAACAGCTATATCACCAAATGGGTAGACTAGTGAATCACATACATGATATCAAATATGTTGAAATGTGTGAAGTAACCTATATCTCAGGCCCCGTGATCAGGTCCACACATCAGGGCTATCTGCTAGTCTGGTAGACCTTTTCCTCTCCATTATTTAAGTCACAGATGTCACAAATGACATACACATCCTGTGTCTAAACAGCTGCCTGAAGTACTGCAGATTGTGGGCAATTATTGACTCCAACTGTGAGAGTAGTATAATACAGACAGTATCAACACACAAAGATTGCTGCCACAGCCATGACAGCACATGAGATGAATCAAAAACATGGCGGGATTTGTTATGTCATGAAAACAAATGCACAACCCAAGGATAATGTAGAGATTACACCCTATAAGCAGATCAAGTGGTATGTGACCTGTGTCCTTGGGTAGATGGCATGTGGAACATCCACCAGCATGTGGCTACAATATTGACTACTGCCTTGTATGCAACACAACTACTGAGTATGCGAAGGACATCCACATCAAAGATCATAATACCTGCATATTTCACACCCTTCATCACACCAATAAATGAGCACACCGCACTCTTCTTTATGTACTTCCCTACACATCTTCCAGTGATGTGTAACTGAAGTGTACCACCTTTGCCACAGTGAGCTGATAATCTTATTGCCCATATCTAGGTATTCTTTTTGTTGTATAAGCATTACTGTTTGATGGTGCAGAACCCCCATCAAGGTGTTACACCAGATGCATGTATGATAGCTGTTCCAGTGATGCACACAGTACATACATAGCTGTTTGACAACAGCTATATATTTTCTGTGTTCAGAGCTATCCAGACCTTGCTGTGGTAGTGAGAAGTCCTACTGCTTACCAGTGGGAGTGGTGAGCATTGTACTGCCTATCTACTACTAGAGGAGTGGTTTCCAGCTCTGAAATTGTAATTTTATTAGCTATTTTGGGCTGATTTCTATCCCTTTCAATTTTCTGGCTTAAAAATTCATGTGTTTGCACATTTTTCACATTGTGCAGCACTGCAGGGCTACGGTTAAACTATTCCAGGTACCAGAAAGTCTGCTCTTCAAAGTTTCCCTTAGAACTAGCTGGTTTCTCAGTAGTAGCACTACAATCTGAACCCCTGTGACTAGCATTTGCTCTAGAACCTGCTGGAAAGCACTAGGAAACCTTAAACTGATACAAGCACTCAACTCTCCTTGTTAATAAGGAGAAATTAATCGTAGGCACTAAACAGCCTATAATTGCAAAGTACCTTGCAAAGGTAAGGGAAAACAGCTCTTGTACTTTACAAATATGCACCTAAACAGGCATGTCCAAGGGTCAGCTTCCAGTGATTTCTCCTGTCCACCTGGTGAATCTGGGCATACTGGGGCAGTGCAGCAACTGCCTCATGTACACAGACAACCCTCTCCTCCTACCACCCAACACTACAACCTGTGAGAGATGCACTTACATAGCCAAACTAGAAGCAAAGCTCTCTCCAGCCAAGATTGTGCTAGACAATCAAGAGGAGAAGGTTAACACCTGCACTACACCTCAAGCAACACATAGCCCTTCAAAACCCACACCATCAACACCCACACATAGCAACACTAAACCCACATATATGGAGGCCCTTAACTGCCCAAGCAACAAGGACCTCTGAAGCTGAAAAGCAAACAAACACCAGTCACAACCAAAGTGACACATAGCTCACAACACCAGTGTGCCACCCAACAACAGCCCCTAATGCAAGACAACGTATCCAACACTTTAGTCATAGGTGACTCTATAGTCAGGCACACTGATGTCCCACTCACCAGGCTGAACAAGGAGAAAATTACTGTCAGCTGCCTGTCGGGGGCCAGGATCTACCACATAACACATGCACTCAAGTCACTCCACAATAAGTACAAATACAACTCTGTCATTGTCCATGTTGGAGTGAATGAATTGAGACGTACTTCCCTGGACTACATGAAAAGAGACATGGAAGAGCTCTCGGATCATGTGGCCCAGGCAGGTATGACCCTAGCCCTGAGTAGCATCCTGCCTTCTCCCAGAATGATACCACAGTATAAGGACAAAATGATTGACTTCAACAATTGGCTAAGTTTCTGGTGTCATTCAAAGGGGATCCAGTATCTGTCTGCCTGGGATGACATGATCGATAAACCATGATGCTTTGCCAGAGATAGTCTGCACCTGTCGCCCCTGGGATTCAGGTTATTGGCTAAAGCTCTTGCCACCAATATAGTGCCTTTTTTAGGCAAGGTTCAAAGGACAAAACCACCACCATATCAGATACAAGCATGCAAAATCTGAAGGTAATGCTACTCAATGCTAGAAGTCTAAACCTCAAAATGCAGTCTCTTGAGGCACTCCTAAAAATGAAGAACATCGATATCTGTGCAGTAACTGAGACCTGGTTCAAGGCTCCAGAGAGCACCCCTGTAATACCAGGCTACAACTCTTACCTAGGTAAGACTGTAATCCAAACTGTAGCTTGCTACAGATCCCTCACCATGCCCCAAGATTCTCACTACACCTTTCTAAACATACTGGAAAATGTTAAGATACAACGAAACACCCTAATACTTGATGACTTCAACTACCCTGCCATTAACTGGGAAAACTACTTGGGTACCAACACCTTTTCCCAACGGTTCTTGGAATTCATGAATTCCAATGCCCTGGACCAACTAATCCATTGTCCCACCAGGGCCTCCAATATCCTAGACCTAGTCATTACCAAAATGGGAGATAGATGCTCCACACCAGTGGTCACCCCCTCATTGGTCAGGTCTAACCATAAGCTAATCACCCTTGACATCCACATCCCACAACCACCTCCCAGTAAGGAAACCTTCATAAAAAACTTCTCCAAAGCCAACTTCATGCTACTCAAGTCAGAAGTGACAAACTTCATGACACCCATGCAGATGGGAGCTGAAAGTTTGACTGCTGTGTCCTACACTAAGGCACTGTACAAGCACATCCACTTATGCATGAATCGTGCCATCCCAAAAAGAACTAAGACTCTCGCCTCCAAAAAAAAAAGAAGCCAATCTGGTGGTTCTCTGCCATAAACAAACTATACAACAGAAGGAAGAAACTGTTGCAGAAAAGAGGAAAATCCTGGATGCAAAAAACTCCCTTACCAGCCTCAGTAAGAAGCTGAGATCCCTCATAAAATCCTCCAAAACTAGTTACGAAAATAAAATTGCCAAATATTCCAAAGATAACCACAAGGCATTCTATAGTTATGTCAAGAATCTAAATGGCAATGCTCAGATCTGCTCTGAGCTACAACCGAATGGCGTTAAATATACTGATTCCAAGGATATTGCCAATATCCTGGCAGATCAATTTAGTGCCAACTTCACCCCCCTCTCACCCCCTAAAGGGCCCATCTCAATGCCAAAAGATTGCCAAATTCTGGTAATCACGGCCACACAGGTAGAAACCGCACTCTCCAAAGCTACAAATACAGCATCCATGGGACCAGATGACATCCCGGGATGTATACTACATGAACTACAAAATGAACTGGCACCTCACCTAAGTGTCATGTTTAATCATAGCCTCACCTCAGGCTTCATGCCCACTGAGTGGCACACAGCTACAGTTATCCCACTCCACAAGGGGGGATCCACCTTGGATCCCAGGAACTACCGTCCCATCAGTCTAATGAGCCTGATCTGTAAGGTCATGGAAAGCATTATCATGGAACTTATAAACAAAGACATTGGCAACCTTCAAATACTGGACCCCCACCCAGTTTGGGTTTCTGAAGGGCCGATCTTGTCTCCTGAACCTGATTGACTTCTGCGAATCAGTCTCTAGAGCTGTGGACAAGGGTAAGGTGGTCTACACAGCCTATTTGGACCTCACCAAAGCCTTCAACACCATCCCCCACTCTGGAATCATAGATAAACTTACTAAGCTGGGCATAAATACCTGCGTCAGTTGATGGGTTGCCAACTGACTTACTGACAGAACCCAGACTGTAAAGGTAGCTGACTCCAAATCAAGCTCGAGACAAGTGACAAGTGGAGTACCTCAGGGTTCAGTCCTGGGATCGCACTTGTTTGGCATCTACTTCTCTGAAGTACAGGCCAACACTAAGGGACTCTGGCTAACAAAGTTCTCAGATGACTGCAAAATGGGAGCCATTATTGAATCCCCAAATTATGTGGATATTCTACAAAAGGGCCTTACAGAAACAGATGCTTGGTGCCAGAGCCATGGGTTTAAGCTTAATGCCAAGAAATGTATAGTTATACCCTTTGGGAAAAACCACATACCCATGAATTACTTCATAGGTGGCAGTACACTAAACACTGAAAGTGTGATGAGAGACTTAGGGACACAGGTTGACAATGGTCTCACCTTCGATAACCACATCACCACAACAGTCAAGAAATCCTTCTTTGTGGCACACCTCATCACTAAGGGCTTTTCATCCAGAAAAAAGGAGTTTGTCCCACTGTACTCATCCCTCATTAGACCCATTATAGAGTGCAATGCCCCGTTTGGTATGTACCTCACAAGACATCTGCAACAGCTGGAAAGGCTGCAGAAATACCTCACTAAAAGAATCTGACCATCTAAAAAAACTCCAGCTGTACTCTGTGGCATATCATTTACTCAGAGGTGATCTCTGCTTAACATACAAGGCCATGTCAAACCCTGAGCTGTTGGACATGCTCCACTTAAAGAAATCCCAATCCCTCAGAGCCACACGCTCCAGGGATCTAAACTTTGTCATCACAATGAACAAAACATGCTGGAGGGATAGGTTCCTGACCCAGAGACTCCCCATACTCTGGAATAGACTGCCCATACATGTCAAGCAGAGTGCCTCCTTGGCCTCTTCAAAAGGAACCTTGACGATTGGATGGGAGATAGGAAATTCACCCCGGGGACCACGTCAGTTGCCCTGCTAGACAGGGGTCCAGGGAAGTAAATATTGTGGAAAGAAATATCCAAGGAATTGTTATGGCTAGGCTTGTATAGGCTCTAGAGCCGATAACCTAGTACCAACCTATGAACCTATGAACATTGATTGTGCCATGTATATATGTATATATATATATACATATATATATATATATATATATATATATATATATATATATATATATATGTATAGATAGATATAGATATATAGATACATCGGTTTACTATCATAATTTTGAATCCAACTTCATCTACTGCACTATGTTCGAACCCGGAAAGTTGAACACGGCATTGCCAAACTTCAAAAGCAAGCCTAGAAACGGTTTTAACATGGGTCGAGATAGGTATTCACTGCTATTGCTGAACTACAAACCTCACCCCTATCTCGACCCATGTTAAAACCCATTCCTAGGCTTGCTTTTGAAGTTCAACATTGCCGTGTTCGACTTTCCGTGTTTGAACATAGTGCTGTCAATGGAGTTGGATTCTAAATTATGATAGTAAACCAATATATCGATATATATATATATATATATATATATATATATATATATATATATATATATATATATATATATATATATATATATATATATATATATATATATATATATATATATATATATATGCCATGCACACCAGTTAGCTAGCCTGCATTAATCATAATGTCACATAAAGGTATACCAGTGTCCCTCCTAACACATCCAGCAGATGTTACAGTGTCAGAACTGTGTGCTTGATTTACCTCATAGATTGCTGACATGTCATAATAGTTGTCAACTGTTTGTGCAGAATCATCTCTGATCACTATGTTATGTCAGAGGCATGGGATTACTGTTGGTATTATTCTGATATTGTCCATGATTGTGCATGCTACTTTTATGGTTGTCCATGAGCCTTTAACTGTGTCCCACTTGTTGGAGACCTCTGCTGAGATTACACTCAAATTCAGGCAAATCAGTTTAGACAGTTTCACAATATGCACCCTAGTCAGATTGTATATAACATCCCTGATAGATGTCCTCTGCATTGTATAGGTAAGGATGCTTATCTCACAAAGACATCTTCTTCATTGTTATGTCACCTTGTGTGACAGTCACATGATTTACATTTTCACTCTGTAGTCTGTACTGTACCATACTGATATGTGATTGGTGTTCCTGCTACAACTGTCTTCCATTGACATGCCCTCATCTGCTGTACATTAGGATGTTTCACCTGTCCTCTTTCCCAGCATTCATTCCTACAATTCATCTCTGTGTCCCTATTCAGTACACACACTTCCTCTGTTTATTTTACATGGAAGTCCATATACCCTTACAGATCATTTATACAACTTTTTGTACAGAATACCTGGAATGGGGTTTCACAATACTCTGCATTGTATACACTGTCTTGTACTGTGTTTGGACCATGTATATAACTATATGTTAAGCCCTGGCAACCATTCTGGCGTTTTGTGCTAACCTACTTTGCTTTGAGGTAACCAGGTTTACTATCTGTGTTGCTTTACATGGTTTCCTGGCCAGCAACACTGCTGCCAGCCATGAAACCAAGCTTGTTTACGTTTAAACACGGTGCGCAGCATGAATATGTAATTAGCACTCCTGCTTGCCACGCATCATCATGCAAACATGTAAACTCTGTGTAGGCTTTGTGTGCAAAGCTTACATAGAGTTTATTGAATCCCAGGGAATATTTATTGCTTTGCAGAAACATAAGTAGACCAAATCTTCATACCCACACAAATAAGAGGCAGAAAATCCACCATCAGGACATAAATTCTTTATTATAACCGTTCTGGTACCTCAGCTTCTCGCCTTCTGCTGGACCATTTACTACTTCACAATATGTCCCTTTATATACCATTTTTTAAAACTAACAATGAATCAATTAAGTTTTTCTAATTATATTAATTACATCATTATATAATTAACTACATTTACCATACACCCAGTTCTCTTAACAGACTACAACCACTAGAAAGGAAATATTTAGCCTATAAACAATGTCCCCATAAAATACAAAATCATTCACAATAACATTTAAATACAGCTGTAATAGCCATATTGTGCAGATAAATACACATGAATATATAGATAAAAAATATATAGCTACGCAAAAATATATGAATCCATTTCAAATATTTCCACATTTAAATACTTTCAATATTAATACATAATTTAATGTTGTTGTGTCTTTCGGCTTTTCCCGGTTAGGGGTCGCCACAGCGGAACTCTGGTCCGCTAATGATTGGCAGTAGATTTTTACATGCCAACTTGCCGGGCCTGATGCACAACCTTCAACGAAGGAACGCCCATTCATGTATGCTGCCACACAGAAGATGCTCTAACTGTGATAATACACACTTTAAATATAAATTCATAACACATTAATAAACATGCTTATAAACTTGATTTTTGAACTTGATTTGATAAACTTTATTTTATAACCTTTAATAACAACATATCAAATGTATTACTGAACTATATTAAATATTGAGATTATTTTCTAAATTCATCCCTTGGGGACATAATGTATGATAATTGACAATCATTCGGCTTTCCAGTTTATTCAACTGATGTTTAAAATTACCACTTGAAGACATGGGGAGTGCAAGAATACTAAAAAATAATCTTCCAACCCTTTGTGTTTCAACAAAAAGTGCATGGTCACTGGACTTTCAATTTTTTTCCTTCTCACATCACTTAAATGTTCCATAATACGCACCTTAACCTTCCTCGTGGTTTGACCAATATACCAAAAAATAGGGTCACAGTTACACCCTATGATATAAATCACACCACAACTATCATAATTGTAGTCAGTTGAATAATGTAGTTAATTATATAATGATGTAATTAATATAATTAAGAAAACTTAATCGATTCATTGTTGGTTTTAAAAAATGGTATATAAAGGGACATATTGTGAAGTAGTAAAGGTTCCAGCCGAAGGCGAGACGCTGAAGTACCAGAACGGTTGTAATAAAGAATTTATGTCCTGATGGTAGATTTCCTGTCTCTTATTTGTATGGTATGAAAAATATTTATTGCTTTGGACAGTTATCTTCCAACAGTTATCATAGTCATGTAGGCATGAGCATTTCATAAATTGAGATAACACTAATTATTTAACTCTGTGAAATGAGAGATTGTACAAATAGCTGGAGATGATGCCATATGAGAGACTGAATATTACAAATAGATGCTGCAAGTCTTATAATTAGGTATAGTAGGTACTAATATAATTCATACCATGGCTGTTTTATAGTTTATAATTGAGTGTTAATGACATGGAATGGGAATATGGAACTATGCTCATTTCTGTATGTGTGTTTTTTTATAGAAAGCACAGTATTTCATCTTATCTTCCTTTAACATCTTTAGTGAAACAGAAAAATGGCACATCTAAGACACTGTATGCAGTGATGCATAAGCCTGTTTGATGCAGCCTCCTCTATTGAAGAAAGGTTTTTCATGGGTATATACACCCCATGTGCACAGATGCACATATATGGTTTATATATTTATTGATAAAATGTGTATGTGCACACATGTGTGTTTGTGTCTGTATGTGTATGTATGTATGTGTTGTGCTCTGTAGTGTAACATATGAAGGTAGATTCATTAGGTTTACTGTTAGAATGTGGGTGATAGGGTATGCAGTGGGTCAGTAAAAAATTACATTAAAGATGTTACAGTATATAATGTTTGTATGTAATAAATGGCTCTCAGCTTCTTTAACTGATCATCTTATGTAATGTTTTAGCATATGATCTGTATGCCAATGAGAATAAACAATTTCCAGATTCACTTCTTTTTTGACATGAATAATTGCTGTTAGGTTGAAGCCTTGCTTGACTGTACTCACCAGCTTCGTGTGCTTGTTCCCCTCCCCCCTATTTTTTTTTTCATTTACTTGTTTCTATATGTGATGGCTAGAACAAAAACAGTACTAAACAGAAAATGCAGAGTACTAGGAGGAAATGGATGATATCAGTTGGTATATCTCGCACTTATTGTTTTCCATTGTTATAAACTAAAGTAATAATGCAGAGATAAGAAGTATAGGTTAATGGTGTTTTGCTGAATCTTTACAGTTTGGAGATGTCACATGAAATGCATGTATGAAAAGCAGATGATTATAATTACACTAATGGATATTTCCTTGCCAAAATAACTAACTTTCTTTCTTTCTTTATTTATTTATTGACATTTGTTTAACGGGAAAGTCCAGTTGGGTAGGAGCCCATTTTCAGCAGAGGCCTGGGAAGAAAAGCTTCAAAGTATTATAAAACATTTTAAGAATAATAAGCTTACATTCTTTACAAATAATACAACAAAACAAATACAGTTTAAATAATTATACCAAATTAGACATATTATGAAACCATTGGTTAAGAATAGATACAAGTTATATGACAATAATTTAATAGTTAAGAGAAAATGTAGCCAGTTTGTAGAGAAACAAAAGGTAAGTTAGTATAATGTAAACAGGAATTGCAATGCGAAGTGAGAGGCTTATGGTATATTTAGAGAGAAAGCCATGGAAAAGAAATTGATAGAAGTAAGGAAGTGAGTGAAGAAGGGATTGTGAGAAGGTATAAGGTATGATGGGTATTTGTCCACATTTAGGGATATATTGTTTATCCTGGTTGTTGTTGTATCTTTCGGCTTTTCCCGGTTAGGGGTCGCCACAGCGGAATTCCGGTCCGCTAATGATTGGCAGTAGATTTTTATGTATTGAGTTGCCAGCCCTGACATACAACCTTCAACGAAGGTACGCCCATTCACGCATGTCTCCACACAGAAGATGCTTTAGCTGAGAATCGAACAGGACAATGTCTTACTGTGAGGCGACAACGCTACCGCATCACCACCACCACAGCCGTGCTGAGCAAAAATAGAGCCAACTTTTGACTAGGAAGTTTTTCATAATGGTTATGAAGGATGGGAGGGAGGGTATTGATCTGATGGACAGAGATAAGGAGTTCCAGGCCTTAGTAACATGGTGCAGACAATATGCAGCAGATTTGATAGATTTGTGTCAACAGGAGTTTTTGGTCATCGGATTGTAATGACCAACTAGGAACATAGTTGTGTAGAATGTTATTTAGTGCTAAACAAGCAGATGGATTCTGGATAATTTTATAGGTGGTAAGAAGGCATGTACAGGTCTGAGCCACTTAATGTCCTTCAACACAATGTCTGACTGCATTTCCATCCATATTGTACTAAGTGGATGTAAATTCCATCAGCCATTATGCAAGCAGACGTTAAGCAATGCACGATACAAAATATAGGGTGTTCGCTTCATGTCTGCACTGCTTAACTTTCTATTGGATAAAACCTATCCTGGACATTAAGCAATACATAACCTGTATCTGTTATTTAATGGGGTAGTTCTAACCAATTTAGGCTTTTTGGTGCTATACAGTGATGATGGGTTCTGAAGGGGTATTTGCTGCAAATTTAGCAGCTTTGCTATAGCATTGTTCATGTTTTGATTTTTGTGAGACTTGGTGGTTAGTAAGGATGGGAGTGCCATATAGAAGTGTGGGGAGGAGATAAGTAGTGGCAAGTGTAGTTTTATTTGCTTCAGTGTCAAAGATTTTGGCTCTATAATGCATTGTTTGGTTTTGATGAGTTTTTCTTATGCAATCTTGTATATGCTGGTCAAATTTAAGATTATCATCCACTATCATCCCTAATAGTTTGCTATGAGAAGTAATGTAAATTGTTATATTATCAAGACAGATGACTTTAAATTTTGTTTTTTCATGGGAGAGGGATTTGGGGAAAAAATATTAGTTTTTTTAGGGTTGAACATGAGTTGTGAGTTACAAAGCCATGTTTCAGTTTCTGTTAAAGCTTCTTAAGTAATTTTTTGGAGGTGTACCATGTTGTCAGATGTGCAAATGTGTGTGGAATCATCTGTGTACTGTGTTAGGAAAGCCTGTTGGGTGGATGTGGGGAGGGCTTTTGTGAGAATGTTAAAGAGGAGGGGACCAATTTTGGTACACCAGTGGGAACTGAGAGGTATGGAGAGAGGGCAGAGTGACATTTTACTAACTCTTACCTATTGAATAGGTAGCTTTTGAACCATAGAAGGGTGGGCTGAGAGAGAAAGCTAATGAGGACATTTGAAATAGGAGTTTGCAGTGGCAAACTGTGATGAAAGCTTTAGACAAGTCTGGAAATAAGGAGCAGACTAGTTTACAGTTATTTCTAGCTTTATTGACAATATCTATATAGGTTAGAAGTGCAGTGTTAGCATTGTGGGAAGGACGGAAGCCATGTTGTGTGGGGGAATAGGAGTTCTTCCTGAAGGAGGTAGTTTAGCAATTGTTTTTGAATCAATTTTTCAAGTAATTTTTCAAGTAATTTGGAGAGGAGGGATAAGATTGCTATAGGTCTAAAGTTGGTAAAGTCTGTTGAATGTCCTCCTTTGAGAAGAGGGATGATGTGTGACTTTGTCCAGAGAGAGGGGACATGGGATTCCCGGATTGAGACAGGGTAGGCAATGCTAATGGCTGCTGTTTTAAGGTATTCACTTGGAAGATCAATAGCTGAAGTAGAACATGGTTTGAGTTTGTTTAAGAGTAGTTTTATATAGGATGTAGGCACAGGTTTGAAAGTGAAAGTGGATGCGGTGATACGTGGCTGCTTGGCAAGGTTAGGATTAGATGCTGAAGAAACTATAGTTAGAGATGTTATACTATCTATAAAATATGAATTGAATTGTATTGCAATTTTGACTAATCAGTTATTGGGAGAGAGGCTAAGAATGAATTTATGGCCGGGATGCAAGATTTCTTTAATGGTTGTCCAGAATTTATAGGGTTGTGTTTACTGTTATTTTGAAAGTTATTATAGTATAGTTTTTTGTCTTTGTTGATTTGCTTTTCAGTATGATTGTGAAGAATTATGACGTTTTCAAGATACTGTGTTGTTTTATATTTTTGCCATTCTTGCCATGCATTTTCTCTATCCTGCATTTAGCATTCTACTCTTTTTGGATAGCCAAATTGCATTCTTTGTTTTTTAGTCTCTTCCTTCTAGGAGGTGCAAGGCTATTTAGGATACTCAGGAAGGTTGTATTGAATTCAGTTACAACATCATCTAAGGGGAGGATTTTAGGGTGCTCCAGTTAATAGATGACAGGTTAGTAATGAACATTTTTTGGTTAAACTTGGAAAGATTGCATGTTATTTTATCTTCTCTTCTTCTCTTTCAGCTATTCCCATTAGGGGGTCGCCACAGCGGATCATCTGTTTCCATTTCTTCCTGTCCTCTGCATATTGCTCTGTCACACCAACCACCTGCATGTCCTCTCTCACCACATCCATAAACCTTATCATAGGCCTTCCTCTTTTCCTCTTACCTGGCAGCTCCATCCTTAGCATCCTTTTCCCAATATACCCAGCATCCCTCCTCAGCACATGTCCAAACCAATGCAATCTCACCTCTCTTGCTTTGCCTCCAAACTGTCCAACCTGAGCTGATCCTCTAATATACTGATTCCTAATCCTGTCCATCCTTGCCACACCCAGTGCAAATCTTAACATCTTTAACTCTGCCACTCCCAGCTCTGACTCCTGCCTTTTGTCAGTGCCACAGTCTCCAACCCATACAACATAGCTGGTCTCACTACCCTCTTGTAGACCTTCCCTTTCACTCTTACTGGTACCCGTCTGTCACAAATCACTCCTGACACTCTTCTCTACCCATTCCACCCTGCCTGTACTCTCTTCTTCACCTCCTTTCACACTCACCATTACAGTTGATCCCAAGTACTTAAACTTATCCACCTTCACCAACTCTACTCCCTGCATCCTCACCATTCCTCTATCCTCCCTCTCATTCACACACACATATTCTGTCTTAGTCCTGCTGACCTTTATTCCTCTCCTCTCTAGAGCATATCTCCACCTCGCCATGGTCTTCTCAACTTGGTCCCTACTATCACGACAGATCACAATGTCATCTGCAAACATCATAGTCCATGGGGTCTCCTGTCTGATCTCATCTGTCAACCTGTCCATCACCATTGCATATTTGTTATTGCATGTTATTTTATAAATGTCCTTAAGTGGATATGTGAACTGTCTGGTTGTATAGATTGGGAGATAATTATGAGACAGTGTATGTAAGGTGATGTATTTGCTAGGGTCTGATACTAAGATCCAGTCTAATAGGAAATTTAAGGTCTTGGTAAAATGTGTGGGTCTATTAACTAGTTTTTTGAAATCAAAGAAGTACATGCTAGATGAAGGAGAGTTAAAATTTCTGTCCAACGAATTGACATTCACATCACCTAGTAGTAGCATTTCTTGTGGAATTGTTTATGAATATCTAATACAGAATATCTTTCAGTGCAGCTGTGTTTTCACCAGGAGGGATGTAAAGAAAAGTAATGCATATTTGTTTATAATTGTTTAATTTCAAGAAAGTTATAAGCCAAATGCAACCTGGATCCAAGAGCATAAAGAGAATATGCACTGCTATCCTGGACAAATTATTAGACAAATTGTCTAGGTATGACCTTTCAACATCCAGACCCATACCAGACTACACATAGTCCAACTACAGTGCTGAGTCCCAGGCCCCTTTCTCGACACACACACACACACACACACACACACACACACACACACACACACACACACACGCATACACACGCATACACACACACACACACACACACACACACACGTACACACACACACACACACACACACACACACACACACACACACACACACACACCATACATACCAGTGGCGGCTGGTGACTTCAAATCAAAGGGGGGCTGCAGGAGACGGCTGAATGGGTGGGGCCAATGGAAAGGGTTGTGGTCAACTAGAAAGGGGCAAAGCTATGCTCAAAACTACAAAAACTGGAACTTTAATTAAATATGCTGTCCTGGGTGCCAAACCATTATTATGAGAGTCCAAGCAAGACAAAATGAAGTGTAGAAGAAAAAAAAATATTTCAATGCATTGGCTACATGATAGCTTACTTAATATCTAGACGGAAACAAAAAGGTTGTGAGGCATGAAAAAATAAATTGCTTTTTAAATACATTACTGGAATGCCAGTCAAAATCAAGTATAAGAAAAACAAGCAGCACTCAACTCAAACCGCTTCTCCTTGCACTGCAGTTCTAATTATAATTTATATTCAGCTTTATAAAAGTACAAAGTAACATGCTGAAAGTAGCAATCTCTGTGATACCCCCACTTGTAAAAAATGTTTCTTATCCAAAAAAGACCTGCTGCCTGACAATTATCTACTTGTTTCATGGGGAAAACATGATCAAAGTAAAAAATGAACAGCAAACAAGAAACAAGCTCAAGATAAATTGCTTAAAGGATTACTGCACAGGTTATGGACCACACATGATAGATTGGCATTCTGTTTAGTTTATGGGTAAAGCCTTCCAAGGTGTCTGAAAGTCTCCAACAAATGTAATGAGCTGCTGAAAATTCTGCAATCCTGTCCTTTATTACAAATACTGTCATATGCATTTCGGTACCTAAGATTTATACGTTATCTAGTTATGTAAATATTATCTGCATGGTAACAACAAAAAGGCTTTCAATGTTGGTAATTCTTTAACTTGCTTGCATCTTACAATCTCAGACTAGCTTACCTGGTGGTCATTAAATCATTGCTACTTAAACACAGAGCAATAGGCACTGAAACAGCATGCATTTTCTGAATAATAATAAGCATAAATCAACAGTATAAAAATATGACAGAAAAGCAGAACATTCTGCAAAATCAAGGAGAGATGAAAAGCCACTGTAGTACTTGTGTCTACCTTGGATGGGGGGATACTCTGCACACTTGGACTGCATAACTGCTCCTTGCCTTGCTTGGACACATCTAGAGTCACTACATGGGGGAGTGGGGTGCAACAAGGATGTCACAATTTGAAATGTCTCTGGCTGACAGTGATGGCCCTGACACATTTGTCATACCTTTCAACTGCAGAAGAAGAAGAAATCTGGACAAAGCCATACATAGAAGTGGGACAAAGGCCCCAAAATAAGGACAATTTTTAAATATTGCTCTTATAAACTTGGAAAGATAATAGAATAGTAGGTCTTGCATTAGTATGAGTTTTCTGAAGGGTATGAAATCTGAAACTCAAATGTCTGTCATTATTTTCTAACTTCAATCTTTAATGATTTGCCACTAATTTGACAGAAAAACACAATTCTATGAAAAATGGCCCAAAAATGTGATGCAAAAATATAAAATAGCCACACAATACAGCTGAGAACCTGTCAAAGAAGGGACACTTTTTAATATTAGTACTGTTAACTTGAGCAGCTGACAAAATAAGAGAATCTTATTTCTGAAATAAAAGTAAGCTATAACTCTGATTATTACAGTTATTTATTAATTGCAAACCCTCCATGTTTTCTTCCAAAATTGCCATTTTGCAGAGGGATTATTAGGGGGAGAGCAACATTTTGAGCCAAAATCAGGGACACTTGAGAGGTTTGGATATGCCTAATTCTATAAAGCAATTTATTTGCATGCATCTTTCAACCTCTTAATGCAGGAAATCTGGACAAGGCCAAATATATTGGGGAACATACAGACAGTACTAAAAATTGCACTTGTATAAACTTAGACAGTTGATAGAATAACAGGTTTTGCTTTAGCATGCATTTTTCTGAAGGTTGTGAAGTATGAAACTCAATGTCTGTCATTATTTAGTGACTTCATTCCTAAATTATTTGCCAGAAAACCACACATTTTATGAGGGACAAACCAAAAATAAGAAGCAAAAATCTATTCATTCTTCAAAAATCTGGACAGTTGAGAGGTATATTTCATCCAGGGCTATCTTTGCCACCCTTCCGCCATCACAAAATCATGGTCGAATGGAGCCTCCCCCCTGCAGCCTTTCCAATGTCCCATTACTTGGTTATTTCACCCCATTTACCATAAACACTGTAATGTGCATACTGCTTTACTTCTGTGATGATTTGGATTTCATTTGAAAGTTTTATTTTGCATTTTACAGCACAAACACTAATAGACATGTGCTAAACAAAGCAATGCAGTCTCACAATGAAAATAGACTTAGCATTAAAACTTCAATGCCCTTGAAACTCACATTCATTGAAACAGCATTGAAACCCACATTCAAAGAAAATACATTTGGCCAGTGGCAGATAAAGATTAACTTTGGGCTGTTTTCAAATCATAGGCCCCTTGCACATGAAACATACATGTGTTCTTTGATACACCTTCCTGATTGTATTAAATTATATTCCTTGTATAATATAGTACAGTTGTTAGAGGGCAGTTTAAATTTATTGTTTTGAACATTTTTCCGGTAAACAATGAAACAAAATGCATTCACCAGTAATGACAAAACTGCCCAATTGAGAACATTTCTTTCATAAAAGTTTACTCAAACTTCTACAGTTCACCAGTATCAGTAAATATGCACAATTTCTGCAGAAGTAAAAGTAATCTAAATAAATCCACATTAAAGTAATCTGTAACTAATGAAGAGGATGCAACTAGCAAACAACTTTATATTTCATTGTTTCATCTACAAATAAAGTGCCTGCTGCCCTTGAGGAATAAATTGCCTATGTTACATTAAAAATGATAAGCTAGTAATATTGCAATAGGGAACGGATGGCAAACTGATAACAGGTTCAGAGTTACTAGGAATCTTCACCAAAGAGGACATTTTCAGGACTGCAGCATCTACTCCCTTTACAACACAGTACAATATCAGCAGTGCATCTACATACTGTGGGAGTAGAACCCACAGCCTTCTGCATCAAAAGCCAGTATACTACTTGTTGTGCTATTAAGAATGCAAGCAGATTCAGCATAAGCAACACTAAACTTCTCTTCCCCTGAAGTTCTCAGCTCCTTGTAAAATCCACTTGACACTCAACTGTATCTCTCAACTTTGTAGCACAAGAAATCTGGAAAAAGCCAAAATTTATTGGGGGTGGGACAAAAGCCCAAAAACCAGGGACACGTTTTAAACATTGCTTGTATAATCTTGGAAAGTTGCTAGAATAAAATTCTATATTACCACCATACATTTCACTGCTAAGGCTTGAACCTAGGACCCTGTGCAAAACAGTCAAAGCAACATACCACTATGCCAAATCAGCTGTTTCTTGAAAGAGAGGAAGACTGAAACTTAAATGGTTACCATTTAGTGAATTCAGTTCTCAGCCATAGCTCTTAACCTCTTAGCACAAAACACCTGGACAAAGCCAATAATGGGGGAATACAGCCCCCAGACATATTCACTGAATTCAGTTCTCACCATAGCTGTCAAACTCTTAGCACAAACAAACTAGACAAAGCCAATAATGGTGAAATACAACCCCCAAAATAAGGACAAATTTCAAATAGTCATCTTAGAAACTTAGAAAACTGCTAGAATAAAAGGTTTTGTGTTACCATGTACTTTCTGAAGAATATGAAGTCTGAAATTCAAATGCCTATCATTTTTATTTAACATTTGTTAACTGGGAAAGTCTGACTTGGAACAAAGCTAATTTTCAGCACAGGCCAAGGGAGAAACACTCCAGACACATGTCTTTGTAACATGGGAGAAAAACAGAGGACCCAGAGGAAACCCACACAAACACAGGGATGACATGCAGACTCCACACAAAAGGCACCCCAGACAAGAATCAAACCAGAGAACTTCTAGCTGTGAGGCAACAATGCTACCACTGCACCATCAATTATTCAATGAATTATTCCAGAAAACCACAGATTTAATGAGGAACAGTACAGAACAAACATATGAGGCATAAATCTCAATATTTGTACAAATGGTGGTGGGTAGGGAATTCAGGCTCTTGCTACCTGTACCCAAGGTACAGGGTTTGAGCCTAAGTTATTCTTTAACCACCACCAGATATACTGGCTGAGGTTTCTCTAGCCACCAGTATAAGGAGTACTCTAAGGCAAACACAATCTATAATTATTTATCTGAGTCCCTTTGTTATCCAAATCAAGTCATTAGCTTCTCTTTCAAGATCATTCCCGTGAGCTTCCCTATAAATGTTATAAAGTTCACTAGCCTTTAATGCATTGGTGTATCCGACTCCTCTGGAAATGTTTTGTGAAGAAATACTGTATGACCTTTACTCAGTGTAGATCCAGAGTCCAGGGACATACTAGGAGATAGATACTCATACTACAAGGCCCTCAGAAAACCTCTGGAGTTCTTGATGGTAAATGCTACCTGCTGCAGCATTTGCATTCATTCTCAGCACTTTTCATTCCACAGTGTACCCTTTCTTTGCAACTCTTTGAATCTTTCAGCCCTCCTTCCCTTATCCACACTTTACACATATACATTTTTCCTTTCTCTTTTGCATTTTTCACCTATTATTCCTTTATCCATGCTGTACTTTTCTATATTTACCTTTCTTTATTGCATCTTTCACCTCTCCTTCCCTTATCAATACTGTGCTTTTCTATATCTTCCCTTTCCCTTGCTTGAACACTTGAGTATTTGCTTCAAGTCACTGTCTCATTTCTTCAACATTGTTATTGACTCTGTATCCACCCATCCATTTATAAGCATGATTAATTTTTAGTTTTTCATTAAAACACACTAGTTTCATATGAATGTTTTCAGTCTGATGTAAACAATATAAATAACTTAGTCAGAGCTTCACAATATATACTTTATTATTAATTGGGAACATGTATGAACTTCAGGATGGTAGACCTACCTCAGTTTAAACTTGTTAGAAAAAGAGTGACTGTGTCCGTATCTGTCACAAACCGAAGTTTGGAAGGAACTTTTTGTTTTCTTCTCTGTCTGATTCCTCTCTTCTCTCTCTGTTCATAAGCAAGGCAAGCCAATAAGCCAAAAAAAAACAAAGTTGATTCACCAACAGTAGCACTAGCACGTAATCAAAGTACTGTTCTACATCTACTACTTCTACTGATTGTTTCTCACTCTCTTTTTCGAGAAGAGAGTGAGAACCAATTAGTAGCCATCCAGACATCCGTGTCACGTACGTGACTGCGGATGTGGCAGTCTGACCCCCCTTCCATTTTAGTGTGTGACTAAACCGCATAGACTTCTGGACATCACACTGATTCCATCTCTCCTCAATCTGGACTGCTTATACAGCAGTCTAGATGGAGATTTACAGAAACAGCTAATTAAAACCAAAAAAAAAAAACCAGAACTCGACAAGCATGCGCAGTTCGAGTTCTGGGACTTAGCGAGTCAGTCTGACTCACTTAGAGCACTGTCTGCAGCCAGCTACTAAATATTAAATAAATATTTATAAATGTTTTATTTTTAAAAAAGTCCAAACTTGAAACTTTTCTTTCTTGGGGGGGGGGGGCTGCAGTCCTGGAGTCCGATGCCACGAGCTGTCACTGATTCATACAAACATTAATTTCTAGGGAAGACTGGTAATATTCTGTAACACTACAGTTTTAATTCTTGGCCCAAAATAATAAATTACCAGCAGCCTAGATTACCTGACTGGGAAACTTCTAGTTACTGTTTTACTCTTGATAATAAGGGTAATAATTATAAGCACAACTGCTAGTGTATAGCAGAATAGCCTGGACAATTAGAGATGACTGCCAGCAGCTTTTCACTATTTATATATAAATACCTTCTTAGTTAAGAAATAAGTATACAGAAAATCAGCAGCAAGCTTTTTAAAAGTGAGTAAATAAAAATGCTTTATATAAGAAAGAATGAGTTAACCAATATAGTTAATAGTTAAATATGTACAGAAATATAAGATTGCACAGAAATACAGAAAGCAACCAGTTTTAAGGAATAACTTATGTTAGATTAGGGACCTCCATTTAAAGTAGTAAGGCATTATGCAAACTAAAAGGTAAAATATTTAGTGTCAGACATGTATGCATTCAGTTTCAGAGAAAGATAGTTTATTAGAAAGGAAAGATAAGCATGAAATGTACAGAAAATACAGAAATACAGAATGTTCTTTTCTCAAGGGAAAGATACAATCTTGCCAGATACAGAATATTCCTTAGTGGAATGTTAAATAAAGCACATACGAGACAACCAAAGTTAGAGGTAGTGAATGCGGTTTACAAAGGAAAATCACTGGACTGAAGCAGCATAATATTTTGTGTTCAGGACAACAGTTCAGTTAAGGTTAATTAGTTCATTAGATCTGTCATTACAGAGAAGATTAAGCTACAATGCAGACACTCAAGCCTGAGTACAAAAGACATGCCAAATAAAGACTATTTTAGTTTACATTGTTCAGGGAAATCAGAATACACATGCAGAAACTTTAGATATGTTTAGCAGCACTGTTATTACTAATCAGCATCCCAGCATTTCTATGGATTGTTATTGTTTATCAGCACTGTTAATGAAGATAGTATTCAGATATTGTGAACATTTAATAAAGCCTTATTAAATGAACTACAGTGTTAGGAGAATTCATTCTGAAAAGTACATAAGGCTTGGCTCATAAAGGAGAGACTGGCACCTGTTCAGAACAAGTTTGGGTAATTAACAGATGAAGACTTTTGTTTCAGTCTCATTTCAGTTGTTTCCAGTTAATTCCAGTACAGTACAGTCCAGTCTTATCAATTCTTATAACTTACAAAATAGAAACAACATAGCTACAACTAAATCTTATCCTAGCTATACCTTAACTAAAAGGATTACTGGGCTATAAGCTCCACTAACACGAGTTTTTTAGAAGACAGCACAAAGAGAGACATAAGTACAAAGAACAAACTCACAGGTCTGTGTACCACAGGATCCAGGCTAGCCATTTTTCTCTTCTGACTGTGATGTACTTGCAGCTATATGGCTTATATATTTTCAATATAGTAACCACGTATACAATTAAGCAGAGTTTGACACCTTCCAATATATTTATTTTTATGACTTTGGCTAGCTATCTCATTACATAATTTTCTAATTGCACTTTTATTGCTCTTAGCATTCTGGCTAGGAATAGTCACTAATCCTGTAGTCATTGAGGACAGTTATACTTTCTGTTTAACATATCTCCTATGTATTTCACATCTTAAGTATAATTGCTTTTTTTCCCAGAAGAAGGTAGCAACAAGTGTTAGTTACAACCTTTAGTTACAAACCACATACTTCTTAGGCATATGTAGAAACAGATCACAATTTCTCACATATTTTCATGATACTGAAAATAATAGTTTTTGAATCAGTCAAGTATTTTAGTTTACATGTTGTGGGTTTTATAAGGATGAAGTGCAGCTCACAGTTTAGTTACAGGCAGATTTACAAAACAGTAACAGATTTATTCCCAAACATTCTGCTCCCATCTACTTGTTCAGCACTCATATAATGATTTTCAAAGAATGAAAATGGGTAATATTTGGTAATTTATTCCATAACCTTAATCTTTTCAGTAAATTAAACCATTCTCATTTTGTAGTACAGGTCTGTGACAATCCAAATTTCAAACCTGCATCTGCAGTTAATAAGTGAAAATGGTAAATGGTAGCATTCCTTAATCTTCTGTAAAAATCATCAAAAAAGTTTTCTCCAAACTTGAAGAGAATCAAAATATTGCTACGATTGTTTTAGACTTTTGGTACATCCATAATTTTTTGTCAGAACTTGCTCAATATATCTGTGAATTGACTCAAGATGATTAATATCCTTCTTAGAATATGAAATGAAATGTGGCATGTACTCAGTGATAGGTCTAGTATGATATTTATAAAGTTCAGTCCTTAAAACCACATTTCTATTGCTAAACGTTCATAGGTTCATAGGCTGCTAGGTTGTTATTAGGTTAACAATCACAAGGGCCTTACAAGCCTAGCCGCTCATCCTAAAGCTCTTGGGTCCCAAGTACCATACAGGGTTGGGGGGCATATTTGTAGGCAGGTAGCTAAAGATTTGTAGGGGGGTATTAGGTTAATACTTTTTTTATTGACAGCATCTGTCCATAAGGGACAGGGTGCCAGACCATGGGTAAATTTACAATTTCCCATCCGATTGTCAAGGTTTTGTTTGAATAGGGTCAGGGATGAACTCTGTTTAACATGGTTGGGGAGCCTATTCCATAGTGCAGGGTTCCCTTGGGACACATATCTCATCTATCCAGCACATTCTGTTTATGTCACAAGTGAAGTTCAGATCTCTGGATATAGTGTTTTTGGTGCAGTTTGTTTTGCACATGTGCAACAGATCCATCAGGGCTGGGTATGAGTAAGCCCTGTAAGCCATAAGCCAGGCAATCTTATATATGAACCCAGAGATTTTTATGGCCTTTGAATGCCATTAGCATTACTTTTAAAATTCAGTTTGCTCCTGACAAGTGTACTTAGGTCTTTAAATTCCTTTAACTTTTCAAGTCTTGTTACATAAATCCCATAACAAAAATTAATATTAGTATTCCTAGATTACATAACTGAATTTGTAGGGTTCGTGGCAAGATTTAAATGGAAACAATACAAAATACTGGCCTACTGGATAATTTAACTAAGTCATGTGAAGATGCGGTACTACATTCTGCTTTGCAATCAACAGCATGCTTCCTGATCCAAACAAAGTTATTATGAGTATGTTTTAAAAATACCAACTTAGTTAAGACAGGCAATGGTATGGAATTGTTCAGAACATCACTAATCACATGTCCACAATAATATAGTTCCTGCAATATGCATTCTCTTAATATCTGTTAAAAAGCCATTTTATTACACACACACACACACACACACACACACACACACACACACACACACACACACACACACACACACACACACACACACACACACACACACACACACACACAGATAAAGGCTGATGTTATTAATGGTTAAACGTTCTATTATTCCAGAGTGATTAACAGTATCAAAAGCTTTGGCTGGATTAACATACAAAACATATACATGTATACAGCACCCCACTTACATGGTACTAAAATTCTACCAGGCTGGACAGGCATGACTTCTCTGCTATAAACCTATGTTACATCTACTAATATCCAGTAAGTGAAGCTATAAAGTGATATAAGATAAAGCAGATAAGATGCCACATTCAGAATCCTGCTAGTAAAACTGACAGACTGCTACTTACAAATGCCGTATTTGTGACCAGCTATCGTAAATGGAACAACTTCAGCTTCTTTCCAGCTTGGTGGAACGTGGGTTTTTTTTTTTAAAGAATGACTGAATAATGACAGTAGCAGACAAGTTAGTGTGATCCTGATTTTAACAATTTTAACAATGATCACACCTGGCACTTTTTAAATACTTACTCTGCCGCTCTTTTACTTAGCATAAATACATTAGTGACTGGTGAAACTACCCAGCTATTTAACTCAGAACTGTGTACAAAATGCCAAAATATGCAGTATTTTGCACATAAAAGTGTTAAATGCTTCTGCTGTTGTAAATCAATCAGCAATCTAACTATAATGTAGACACATAAGTGGAGCTTTGTTGTCACTATTAACATAACTAAAAAGTATTTTCTTAAGATAAATTATTGCCAACAGTACATTTTCTGACTTGCATGTATCTCTCTTACTATTTAGTATATTAGAAGCCTATTTTAGAAAATGATTTTTGTGGTTAGCCACATCGCTGGTGCAGGGGAGATATGCTCTCTTTGATACTGAGGTTCTTGATTTGTAGACCCATATAAGAGGGTCAGTAGTGGAGCAGAACAAAGCAGTAATCATTGCTTTGTTCTGCTATACTACTGACTGCTATACTACTGACCCATGTAAGAGGGCCAGTAGTGGAGCAGAACAAAGCAGTGATTACTGATCCTTCTCTTTGGATAAGAGTGAGATTTGTTTTTTGCTGAGTTACCGCCCCAAATGGAAGATGGGAATTCTAGCCCAGGCAATGCAACAGTATGAGGAATGGAGTGCTATCATTTACAATGAAGAGTATACGTGTGGGTATATATTTGCGCTGACCATAATGACATCTGTGAGCATCATGCGTAATGGCAGGGAATAGGTAGGTTAGGGAAGCCGTAAAATAACCACAGGAAAACACAAGAAACACCAGACTCAAGATGCAGGCAGCAGTTTAACCAGGATAGTAAACCAAATAACGAAGGAAGATGATTGAATAACACTTAATAGCACACAACTCCAAGGATTTTTCGAAAGCGCTTAATCCTTGGAGCTGTGTGCTATTAAATTTTATTCAGTATTCTTCCTTCGCTGCTTGATTTACTATCCTGGTTGAACTGCTGCCTCCATGTTGAGTGAGCTGTAAAATAAGCCTGGATCTTTCAGGAGAAATGTGGCATGCAAGGATGACCTGATCTCCTCTTCACCTACATTAATCTGTGATGCAAAGCTATGGAATGCATCATCATGGACCTACTAAACAAGGATATAGAGAATCTCCAAACTCTGGATTTGTGAAGGGTAGATCATGCCTGCTCAACTTGGTCAACTTCTTTGAGTCAGTCACCAGAGCTGTGAATGAAGGCAAGGTGGTTCATACAGCCTACCTTGATCTGGCCAAGGCTTTTGATACCATTTCACACTCAAGAATCATAGAAAAACTCCGTAAGCTAGGCATCAACCCCTATATCACTAGGTGGGTTGCAAATTGGCTCACAGATAGAACTCACAGTGTGAAAGTAGCTGACTCCGAGTCAGACTGCCAACCAGTCATGAGTGGAGTCCCTCAGGGATCAGTCCTGGGTCATCTCCTGTTTGGTATCTACTTCTCAGAAGTCCAGTCCAACACGAAGGGACTCTGGCTGACAAAGTTTGCAGACGATTGCAAGTTAGGAGCCATTATTAACTCCCCAAGTGATGTTGACATCCTGCAGAAAGGCCTCACTGAGACCAATGACTGGTGTCAGAACCATGGCCTTAAGCTCAATGCCAAAAAAATTGCCGTCATTCCCTTTGGGAAAAACCCAGTTTCCATGAACTACCACATCGATGGTAGTCCACTGAACACAGAAGGTGTTGTAAGAGATCTGGGAACACAGGTTGACAGCAACCTCTCTTTTGACCACCACACTGCCACTGTGGTCAGAAAGTCCTTCTATGTGGCACATCTCATTACTAAGGGTTTTGCACCCAGGTAGAAAGAGGTCATTGTCTCCCTCTGCTCTTCCCTCATTAGACTAATCATCGAGTACAATGCCCCATTTGTCATGTACTTCACTAAACACCTGCAACAACTGGAGAGGCTGCACAAGTACCTCACAAGGAGGATTCATAGGTTCATAGGTTGGTACTAGGCTATCGGCCCTAGGGCCTATCAAGCCTAGCCATAACAGTTCCCTGGCTATTTCTTTCCACACTATTTACTTCCCTGGACCACTGTCTAGCAGGACAACTGATGTGATCCCCCGGGGTGAATTTCCTTTCTCCCATCCAATCGTCAAGGTTCCTTTTGAAGAGGGCCAAAGAGGCGCTCTGCTTGACATGTATGGGCAGTCTATTCCAGAGTCTGGGGATTCTCTGGGTCAGGAACCTATACCTCCAGCATGTTTTGTTTATTGTAATGACAAGGTTTAGATCCCTGGAGTGTGTGGCTCTGAGGGATTAAGATTTCTTTAAGGCCTTAAACACTTGTCCTATATGGACAGACTCAAAAAACTCCAACTATTCTCTGTCTCATATCACCTACTTAGAAGTGATCTTTGCTTGATTTACAAAGCCAGTCTGACCCAGCTCTGTTAGAAATGCTACAGCTAAAGAAATCCCAATCCCTCCACACCACACGCTCCAGAGACCTCAACCTCATTATCACAATCAGCAGAACATGCTGGAAGGACAGGTTCATAACCCAGAGACTGCCTATGCTATGGAATAGACTTCCCATACATGTCAAACAGAGCACCTCACTGGGCCTCTTCAAGAGAAATCTTGATGAGTGGATAGGAAATAGAAAATTCACCCTGGGGATCACTCCAGGGGGTCTACTTGACAGAGGCATTGGAAACTAAGGTCGGGTGGCACGATGCCAGGCTAATCTTATGGACTAGGCTTGTAAAGGCTCCTGGTCCATTAGCCTAATACACACCTATGAACCTATGAACCTATGATGTTTTCTCCTGCACAACAGGGTTCCAGCTAAAGAGGAAAGCCAATCAGAATGGGAAGGTCATGGTTGCAGACATCAAAGAAGATGCCAGGATAACAAATGACAAGAAGGAAAAGAAAAACAAATCTCATTATGTTTAGATAGAAACAGATGCAGAGAAATGGTGCCTCTTTGTGTTGAGTAATTTCCCCACTATGAACTCTTTGATTGTATATGTCTTAACAAGATCTGCTTATTTACTGATCTGAGTATTATAGGCTTCATAAAATATATTCTATCTAGTTGCAGCTGAACAGATAGCCACCACAAATGCTTCTCAGTTTATTATGTTTAGCTTAGTTTTTATGCTGATCTAACATGCTTTCCCATAACCTATAAAGCCTAAGGTAGGACAATGTTTAATAGACCTAGAAAGTGAAACTATAATGTCAATGGGATCAGAAGCATTAAAGTGCAAGTTACCTTTCTGTTACTCAGCAAACAGCCATCATTAATAGCTACAGGATCCAGCATATTAGTACAACTTGTTGGATCCTCAGCCAGTGGGGAAAATTACTCACTAACAATGACAAACAGTAAAATATTTTTTCATAGTTTTTAGAAGTATAGTATTTTCCTTAGGTTATCCATGGCTATCTAAGATTATCCATAAGTATAGCTGAAGTGATTAAATGGATGTTCTTAATACAAGTGGAATTTACAAAAAAACAAAAAAAACCCATAACTACATCTTCCGGTGGTAAATATCAAGGTGAATTTCACGTGAACCTTCTCCTCCATCTCCTGAGAGGTGGCCAGAGAGCCCACCAGTAAGCTCACCAGGCCACCTTCCACAGGAGGATCTTTGTCACTCTTCAGGGAGGTGGGTCTGGGACTTTGAGAGATCCCACAGAAGATACAGTGGCTGTTGCTGTGTGCAGTATCTACTCTCACCACACTCTGCATCATGGCTGATCCTGTAAAAAAAAAAATAAATAAAATAAAGGAAAAAAAACATCAAACAAAGGAAAAAGAGACTAAAAAAGAAACAACTGTAACAGATTAGTACAAATTTATTACATGTCATTAAAACAGGACAATACAGGCTGCAAAACACTATAGTTACCCTGCCTTTTGGACAGCTTATCATCCCTCCTTAGACAGGACATCTTATTTAGGAACCACACACAAAATCTTATTCTAGTACCACACCATTAGGCCAGTGAAACAGAGTCAAAAATCAAGCATAAAGCATGAACACTTTTATTAAAATAAGAAAAAATGAAGCTCCTCTAGCGCCTCGGCTACCAAAAGCCTTTACAGAATATACCATTTACTTCACTTCATCATCTTTATATATACATATATCACAACCATTGAGCAATCAATTCATTAAAATATTCAATTAAAAGCTTGCTTCCTTTAAAGACGCCTCACATATAATATTTCCAAGTGAACTCTCTACTGACCCCCTTGGGATACAATGTACCATATTTCATAATGAAAATAGATTCCTTCTTTCTTAAAGTGTTTTTAATGCCCTCTGGTGTACTAAACGCACTACAAATCTACTCTAAAACTGTTGCTTCTAATCCATTAGGATCGTCTCTGTGATACATATTAAAATGTTCTGCTACTAGGCTGAAATGCTTATTTTTCTTTATATCTCTAACATGTTCCTTTACTTTGGTGGCAAAATTCCTTTTACTCAACCCAGTGTAATAAAACCCACATGGACACAAGTCCATACACTACATTTTCACTATTACAACTAAAAGTACCCTCTGTGTCAAACTTCTTACCATTTATACTAGAAAAATTATTCACCACATATTGACATATAGTACAAGTCCAACAAGGAAAGGAACCACTATGGATCAATTCCTTCTCTCTTTCAACATGTGGTCTTTTGAACCCCCCATGAACCAAGAAGTCTTTCAGACTTCTTCCTCTAATATAAGAAACAATTAAACATCTTTAAAAAGGACTAATTCTTTTTTAATAAAAGTCCAATAATATTTTACTATATTCTCTAGTCTACTTGAAAAAGCAGTATACTTTGACACAAAGTATGTTATTTTCATTGTTTCCTTCTACCTTCCCTTTATAATAACTTTTTCTATTACTAGCTGAGCATTGACTTCTACCAGATACTCTTGAATATCCCTAAAATACATTTATTTTCCATAACCCCTCTGTACAAGCATTTGCATAGTTTTATTCATTTCTTTAGTTCTGTTTTGAACTTCACTACACAACCGCCTAATTCTTAACATTTCTCTACATGGCATAGAAGCTATAGTGTGAGGGGGTGACAATTAGTGCCATGAAACATAAAATGTTGGTGTCCCAATTTTCTAAAGATCTTAGTTGTTATTCTACCTTCTTGGCCTTTTATTATTATATCAAGAAAATTGACCTTATTTCCTTTCTGAAGCCCATCAAAATGAATTCCAAACTTATTAATTTGTAGACTCTGAATAAACTTCTCTACTTCACTATAGCCCCCTTTGCATATGAAATTCAAATCATCTATAAATCTGAAGTACTTTGTTACATACTTCCTAACAAAATCATTCCTACAGATGTAGAGATTTTTGAAAAGATCCATAAACAGATTGGCATATGCAGGGGCAAATGCTGCCCCCATTGCCGTTCCACATTTTTGCTGATAAAGACTCCCATCGAACTCATAAATATTATTTTCAAGGCATAATAAAGTCAATTCTATAATACATTGTGTACTTGGGTTATTTCCCAAGAAAAATTCCATGGCCTCAATGCCATCTTTATGCTGGATACTAGTATATAAACTGACTACATCAATGACTATAACATACATCTCCTGCTCCCATTCTATTGTTATATCCTTGTCCAGGAAATCAAAAGTGCCCTTAATATATGAAGATAACTGCACTACTTGTTTTATTAAATAATGCTGTAGAAAGCAGACAATATTATGGGTAAAATACTCACAAGCAGAGACAATGGGATGGCCAAGGGGATTTGTTAAACTTTTATGAATCTTTGGTACACAAAAAATTTGGCCATAGTACTATTTTTGCTCTGAAACTTATGTGTTACATCTTCGTGAGTGAAATAGTTCAACTTCACTCCCTTGTGTCTTATTAAAGTAAGAGTTTCAGAGACCACATCTCCAGTGTGGAGTCACATGATGGTGGTATCACCTTTCATCAGCTGGTAACACCTCGTGCCACTTACCATATTGCTTGTCAATTCTTTCTCACTACTCAGCTGTACTGCAGATATAAAGGCAGTGGCTTTTTCTGTTTGAAGTGTGTCAGTACCCTGCCCCCACTCTATCAGTACACTGTCCCCACTCTGTGTCAGTACCCTGCCCCCACTGTTTGTCAGTATGCTTCCCCCCACTCTCTGTCAGTACTCTGTCCCCACTCTCACCCATTAGTCAGCTCCCAAAATTCTGTGTCTTAGGTGCACACTTCTGTACTTTTTGCTGTTGAAATCAGTAGCCATATTTTTGAACAGTGTTTAAATTTTGGGGCACCTTCCCTCTATTCTGTTCATCGGTTTTCATTTCCAGTCCCATTACAAATATTGATATTGTTTACAAACAGATATACATTCCTTTCATCCCCGCTGAAGGGACCTATCCTAGTACTGTGAGAGGTATAACAGAACATTAATCTCAATGTCTTTGTTAGAAAGATTCACCTTATTAACCAGTTCTTCCTTTGTTTATCCACTAGTAGTTATCTAGATAAATAACTCACTTTAGATTTTTAAACTTGTGTTAATTCATTCTTTCTTCTGAGCCTTTCCAATATGATAAAGACTTAAGTGGAAGTGAATATTATCCAGTCTCCATCTTAGTTATGCTCTTCTGGTCACCAAGTCAAAAAATGGCAATTATGTTTATATAACATGCTACATCCTGTCCCCCCAACAATCCTGTCCCCCCAACACACACACACACACACACACACTGAAACCTGAGTCTGTGTTACTTTGTTCTTGTAATCCAGTGATCTAATTTCACTTCAGCAGCCTTTTCTATGCATCTCTTCTTTCTTATTATATATTTCCTCATTACTGAACTGAATATCACAGCCCTGTAGTTATCAGCACTCTCCCTGTTGCAGCCCTTTCTTTAAAAAAACCTTCATTAAATTATCACTTAAGACATAGGCACACATACATTAACAGAAAAGAAAACTAACTTATTAACATGTTTATTTACATACATTATATATTACATATATGTCTTCTTTCTTTACAACATGTATAGTCCAAACATTACATAAATTATTCACTTCCTGACCTACCTTAAAACTCACTCCTTCTGAACATTATTCTGCAAATAGGTAGCATTGTCGTCTCACAGTAAGATGTTGTCCTGTTCAATTCTCGGCTAGAGCGTCTTCTGTGTGGAAACATGCGTGTATGGGCGTACCTTCGTTGAAGGTTGTGCGTCAGGGCTGGCAACTCGGCAAGTAAAAATCTACTGCCAATCATTAGCGGACCGGAGTTCTGCTGTGGCGACCCCTAACTGGGAAAAGCCGAAAGACACAACAACAACAACATTGTCCCCACAAATTGCATTTATTTCTATGTACTTTGCTCCTTCCCTTTTCTAAAAACTCACTACTATTTTTTTATCTCCCTTACAATATTCAATACTTCAAATACAGTTGGTCTAGATTTTCATTTTCATTTTCAAGTACTTCCTTTTTTTTGGCAGCCAGTAGAATTAAACTTGGTAAGATAGGGGCAATTCAGATCCTGTGTCCCAGGTCAAAAGAATTATTTCTTTAGTGACAGCCATTTTCTCCCCCATACTTCTGACAGGATACTCTGCAGGGGATTTTTTTTAAATCTGCCAACTCATTACAGTAATGTCTTTCAGCTTTTCCCAGTTAGAGGTTGCCACAGCGGAACTCCGGTCTGCTCATGATTGGAAGTGGATTTTTATGGTGCCGAGTTGCCAGCCCGATGCCCAATCTTCAAGGAAGGCACACCCATTCACGCACTCACCTACCTGCTTGTCTTTTGCATCACTCAACCGCAGGGAGGACATGCAGATTCCACACAGAAGGCGCTCCAGCCGATAATCAAATGGGAGAACCTCTTGCTGTGAGGCGACAACGCAAACCGCTGTAAATCTGCCAACTCATTACATTCCTCAAAAACATGTTCCTATTTATCTCTTTCTTCTCCATAAAGAAGCATATATGCTCATCATCATCTTTCAGCTTTTCCCATTAGGGGTCGCCACAGCGGATCATCTCTTTCCATTTCTTCCTATCCTCTGCATCTTGCTCTGTCACACCAACTGCCTGCATGTCCTCTCTCACCACGTCCATAAACCTTATCTTAGGCCTTCCTCTTTTCCTCTGACCTGGCAGCTCCATCCTTAGCATCCTTTTCCCAATATACCCATCATCCCTCCTCAGCACATGTTCAAACCAATGCAATCTCGTCTCTCTTGCTTTGTCTCCAAACTGTCCAACATGAGCTGACCCTCTAATATACTGATTCCTAATCCTATCCATCCTAGTCACACCGAGTGCAAATCTTAGCATCTTTAACTCTGCCACATCCAGCTCTGACTCCTGCCTTTTTGTCAATGTCACTGTCTCCAATCCATATAACATAGCTGGTCTCACTACCCTCTTGTAGACCTTCCTTTTCACTCTTACTGGTACCCGTCTATCACAAATCACTCCTGACACTCTTCTCCACCCATTCCACCTTGCCTGTACTCTCTTCTTCACCTCTCTTCCACATTCACCATTACTCTGAACTGTTGATCCCAAGTACTTAAACTCGTCCACCTTTACCAACTCTACTCCCTGCATCCTCACCATTCCTCTACCCTCCCTCTCATTTACACACATATATTCTGTCTTAGCCCTGCTGACCTTCATTCCTCTGCTCTCTAGAGCATATCTCCACCTCTCCAGAGTCTCCTCAACCTGATTCCTACTCTCACTACAGATCACAATGTCATTTGCAAACATCACAGTCCACGGGACCTCCTGTCTGATCTCATCTGTCAACCTGTCCATCACCACTGCAAATAAGAAAGGACTCAAAGCTGATCCATGATGTAATCCCACCTCCACCTTAAACGGATCTGTCACTCCCACTGCAGTCCTCACCACTGTCACACTACCCTCGTACATATCCTGTGCCACTCTTACATACTTCTCTGCCACTCCCGACTTCCTCATACATTACCACAACTCTTCTCTAGGCACCCTGTCATATACTTTCTCCAAGTCTACAAAGACACAATGCAACTCCTTCTGACCTTCTCTGTATTTCTCCAATAACACTCTCAGAGCAAACATTGTATCTGTAGTGCTCTTCCTGGCATGAAACCATACTGCTGATCACTAATCATCACCTCCCTTCTTAACCTAGCTTCCACTACTCTTTCCCATAACTTCAAGCTGTGACTGATCAATTTTATCATATATGCTATTTTCCACTTATTCATAACCATGTCTGTTTCAAAAGTTGCTAAGAGAGGCTATCTGTGGGTCACTTTATAGTTCCCAAATTCCTTTCCTTCTCTTTGTTTGATTGTATATTATCCTTTCCAATAGCTTTGCCAGCTTCACAGGTACAAATCAGTTAGTAGTGGGGGCCTGGGTGGGGGGAGGGGTGCTGACTGATTTGGGTATGGCAGCACAAGGTGTAGAAATATCCACTCACTTCCTGTACTTCATGAGAAAATGGTGTGGTAATTACACTCTTAATGATGCAAACAAAGGCTCCACAGAAATCTGTGGCAATATAATTCAAAAAGACAAGTCATTTACTTGCCTTCTGCAAAGTCAAATAAGTTTGGAGCAGTGCTTTTGGTGGGCAATTAGAAGACTTGCTAACATCACCAGGAAGTGGTAGTACTGTGGTCTTAGGGGCACTTATTCACATTAGTAAACAGTCATACTGTGGCTGTGAGTAAGAAAAAAACAGTAGCACTGACAGCAGCCACACACATACACACACACACACACACACACACACACACACACACACACACACACACGCGCGCGCGCGCACGCGCGCACACGTGCACACGCACGCAAATGCACACACGCACACACACACACCAGCTCAAGTCTGCCCACCCCCATTCTGAACCATGTAAATGGGAGCATAAGGCTGTATAAAATATACTGAATAGGCCTCCATGAAGTGTCAATATCCTAATCCATGGAGCATGTTTTGTTTGGGAGATACTTCTGTCCATCTATTGTCCTGAGATAGCTTACAGAGTTCAGTTTTAGTTGAGGGCAGTGGTCAGTGCACTTCCACTGACCTTTCTAGCCATGAAATAACCATTGAAGGCCTTTTGCTTTAATTTAGCACTCTTTTGACGTATATGTTAACTTTACCAACTATATTCTACATTTGAGCTTTAGACTCCTGTGGATCTCTGTATCTTTAGATCCTTTCAGTACTAATATTTATGGTGCAGCCAGCAGATTTAAAAAGGGATATTTCAAACATTTTGAATGAAGACGGTGAAAAAGGATTGTTATCCATATTTAAGCAACTTCTTTTTCAACTTCTTTGTTGGAATGCTGCATGGCATAGGGATAAATAGAAGCTTAGCAGGAAAGTTATTTAACATTTCTGAGCCATGGAGAGAAAAGAAGACACTTTTGTCATTTAGTAATGTGTTCTCAGACTCTTCGATTCCTCAAATAAAGCTGGGTGTCATGATGCTTAGAAGAAGAAAAAAATGATTTCTGAATTATTTTATCCTGTGTACTGGCTGTATGAGTGCGTGCTAACATTTCAGTAGTGAAAAATGTGATTCCATTTATTGCCTGCTTTAAGTATGTTTTATTAATGGCTACACTTTTATCTGGCTGTGGTTTACTTTCTGACTTTTTCTTTCTCGGGCAGATCACTGTTCCACCTGTACACAAATTACTACTCTTTTGCTCACTAGAAAGGTTCCACTGGTCCCAGAATGTTGGTATTGTGGCTTCTTACAGAAAATTAAAGAAAAGGCCTTTTTGGAGTAGCATGTACAGAATTCAAGTCTTCGTCTTAATGCTGTTTAAATATTTGTGCAACTGCCTTATAGTAGTACAGAGAAAATAAATCTTTGAAACAAAAACTGTCAACTAAACTGTTTATTTAGCCAATCTACTAATGCTAGCAGCTCAGTTCAATGTATTTTAAGCTACAAGCAACTATGACAAATTCAATGGGGTATAAAGAAACAGCAGTAAAATGAAAGCAACTAAGTATTGTATTACCACAGCCTACACTAAAATGGCAAAGAAGCCTCTGTTGTATAGGTGCAGCCAGTCATTTTTGTTTTGAACTTCATACTGTTGACCTCATCAAACATTAAAAAGTATACTCATATAAAAAGACTGCCACCACTCATATGCATACGCTTCAGAAATATGCACATTATTTTTTTCTTCCTCCCTTCTCTGCAGGATTCTGACCAGTGGCTGCAGTATCTAACTGGCCCATTTGTTCTGCAGAGGTAGCAACAAGTCATCCCTCATTTAGGTAAGGGCTCTAAGAGCCATTTGCTCCTACCTGGGAGGCCCACTTGGTCCACTCCTTCCTCCAGCAGTGAGAATCAGATGTTAGGGTGTGGGGCTAACTCTGGAGCTGTCCTCCCTCAATGGCTTCCTTCATTATCATAATGCTGTCCAGTTCCAGGAGTGTGGGTGCATCTCCACACATGCCCAGTACATCTTGGGCTGCTAAGAGCAGTGCTCCTCTTGACAACATCTGTTCTGCAGGCACATGTTCCCCTCACCAGGATGGACAAATTGACAACAGCTGATCACTCCCATCCTATCTGGCCCATCCCTTCTCTAGCTCTCTTACCACGAATAGTATATGGGTTGCAGACAGGACGTCATTGCTCTCTCTCTCTCTGCACCCCAGGGGTGGGTAAGAAATGTCAATATCATTTTTGATGTATGGCCTCTGTACTTTTAAAACAAGTTGTTTTTCAGACAAGTTATTATATCTTTAAGGATATATATATATATAATTTTTTTTAATATTTTATGGCCAACATGGGGCTGATCATCTGCTGTTGCTACTCCTACTATAATTCCTTGATCACCAGTCACCAAGATCCACTTAACCATCCAAAACAAATCAGACATTCGTCTTGGACAGAAAGATGATTGAAGTGTCCCATCACCATGCCATCCTTGCTGCCATAGTTTTTTTTTGTATTGATTGAGCCATGCCATGCTCCAACCCTGAGGATATGCAATGATGTAACATCATCAAGATCATGAAATGAAATCAGGACTGATGCCCCCAGTCCCACCATGAGTATTGCCTTCCTGTACTGAAAACCTGACTCCTTCTCCAGGATAGGCAAGCTAAAAAATTACTCCTTCCCTTTCCTCCTTAAAGTCTCCTCCAGTGCTAGGTTTAAGAATGAAACCCATATCACCTGCGTTACAGTCATGGCTCCATCCCTCTGTGGTGAAGCCAGCTTAATTACAGGCATAGTCTTTCCTCTATAAACTTTAATGTTTTTTAGAGACACTTAAAAAGAATGTGCTCATGAGTACATAGAGAAAATATGACTACACCACTGTGACAATAATCACGCTGATAACAGAAATCTAGAAAAAATGTTCACATTACTTGGCAAAACTCTCACATTTCTGTACTAACATGTGACATGGCAAACTGAATTAAATGCATGACATCATCAAACTTGAGGGTAGAAATAAAAAAAACATAAGGGATTAAGTGTGTTAACGTCTGTTTCTGTGGATTAGATAGCATTCTTAACTTTTATGAATTTACTATTAAAATGTCATTATGTCCTGTGAAATAGTACATTTTCCTGCAATACAGAGAGATTTTCAGAGTTAAAATCATAACTGCACTTCATAAAGTATAACATTTAAGATGTGTACATTTTAATAAGTGGCATTATTGAAAAGAAGGATTTGGGATTTTACTTGTTTATATGTATGAAATCATATGGGGTTATTTGTGGCAACATTATTTTAAGCGGGTGATTTATTGATTTATGGAGGTTCTATTGCATATGCATTTACCCAAAGTTTTTTCAAAGATATTTTTGACTTTATCAACTGTATGAGAGACTCTAAATGTTTTACAACTGTATGTGTGAATAATTATTATACCATGATCCCCCCAAAACGTGCACGCTGATTGGCCAGCGTGCCCGTTGTAAATCGAGTCATACTAATGGAAAAAGGTCCGGTCGCCCGGACTTTTTTCCATTAGTATAACTCGGTTTTTTAAAACACTGTCTCGCTATGTTAAATGGGTTTAACATAGCGAGACAGCTTTAAAATAAGCAACGGAGATCTCCGTTGCTTATTTTAAAGCTGTCTCGCTATGTTAAACCCATTTAACATAGCGAAGTGTTAAAGCAACGGAGAAAGCAAGATCTCCGTTGCTTTTAGTGTTCGCTATGTTAAATGAGTTTAACATAGCGAGACAGTTTTAAAATAAGCAACGGAGATGTCCGTTGCTTATTTTAAAACTGTCTCGCTATGTTAAACTCATTTAACATAGCTACTAAAAGCAACGGAGATCTTGCTTTCTCCGTTTGCCCACAACTCTGATGTACTGCGCAGCGCGCAGTACATCAGAACTGCCGAATGCCAGACATCTGCGAAGGGCAGTAAACAGGCATTATACTATGCCATTATTTAAGAAAAGTAATAGTTTCTTTTCTTAAATAATGTCATGGTATAATAGCAATAACCCACTTCTGGGTGTGGGTAATGCTAAATTTACCCACGGTTGGCTTTGTTTGGTCCTCGGGCTTCGCCCTCGGGACCAAACCACGCCAACCGTGGGTAAATTTAGCATTACCCACACCCAGGCGTGGGTTATTGCTATAATATTTTGAAGCTCATTTGGTTGAAACTTAGCATGCTATCTTAGAAGACCTCATTTCTAGTATTGCTTGAATTCTAGGTCACTGACCTCTGCAGAATGATCACATACGTGTCTGCATTTCTGCATTCAGGTGGTATCAGTATTTTTATTATTCATTTGTATTTTCTTTACCAGGTTGTTCAATAGGGTAGGGCCCATATTTAGTGGAGATCTAGGAAGGAAAGCACCTCAAACAGCACATCTTACATACAAAAAGTTCACAGCTGTGTACAGTGTATGTGTTGAGGGACAAGTACATTGTAGGTCACAATATAATGACAAATTCCAACATATCACAAATCCTGGATCCAATATATTATGAACACAAGTACAAAGAGAAAGCAATATACAGGGCACTAAGTGTAGAAGCATCACTATACAATGACCCTCCCCATTAACATTCCAAAATGTGCACGCTGATTGGTCAGCGTGCCCGTTGTAAATCAGACTTATACTAATGGAAAAAGGTCCGGTTGCCCGGACTTTTTCCAGTAGTATAAGTCTTGTTTTTTTTTTTTTTGTGTTTTTGGTAGCACGGAGAATGGAAGAGCTCCGTTGCTTTAATCTTGCTATGTTAAACGAGTTTAACATAGCAAAATATCTTAAAAAAAAGCAACGGAGATCTTCCTTTCTCCGTTGCTTTTTTAAAAGATATCTCGCTATGTTAAACATAGCGAGACAGCTTTAAAAAAGGGAACAGAGATCTTCCTTTCTCCGTTGCTTTTTTTAAAGGTATCTCGCTATGTTAAACTCTTTTAACATAGCGAGACACATTTATAAAAGCAACATAAATCTTCCTTTCTCTGTTGCTTACACCCACAGCTCTGATGTACTGCATAAGCATGTGCATGCGCAGTACATCAGAACTGCCGCAGAATACCAGACAGCTGCGGAAGGGCAGCACGGAGGCATTATACAATGCCATTATTTAAGAAAAGTAAGTATTTTTTTTCTTAAATAATGTCATTGAATAATAGCAATAACCCACTTCTGGGTGTGGGTAATGCTGGATTTACCCACGGTTGCCTTTGTTTGGCCACTCGGGCTTCACCCTCGTGACCAAACCACACCAACCATGGGTAAATCCAGCATTACCCACACCCAGAAGTGGGTCATTGCTTAAATATAGCATACATACAATATTTACAAACTCAGTCACTGTTACTGTCAAGAGTTCTACAGGGTTCCATGGTCTCACTGTTTTCTCAATTTTATTCCTTTAAACAATAATACTTTGTTTTTAATTACACTTTTATGTTTGCTTTTTTCTACCTAAACTCTGACAATTTGAATCAAGAAGGCATAGGAAGGTAATTACGGTAAGTACAGAAACAACTGCAAAGGGGGTGGTAACATCTGTTTGCATACATCCATTACTTGCTTTTATTTGGGGCCTAGGTGCATCCCAACACACCTGTTGAAATATCAAGGAGTTAGGTGATTAGGGCCGAATAGCTGACAACTTGGGATGAGTCAGTGCCCTTAGTTAAGCAGTCACTTTCATGCAAAATGGACTGTATGTGAAAAGCATTAGCTTCTTAGGTTAGATAAAAGGTACTCAAGCCATCAGGGTCCAGGAGTTCCAACCCCCATCAATCACAGGCTTTTAACACTAGAATTTAGGGAAGGGTTTTGCCATGTAGGAAAAAAAATAAATTTTATTCTGAAATGTGAACCACTACATCAGCAAACTATAAAACACATGCTTCAATAATGCAGCAAATGAAACATCAGTTCAAAATTGTTAAAGTATCTTAACTGCAGCTGTCTGAAAGATGTCTTTGGGTTCCAGTTTAAAAGCACAGCTTTTACATTTTGATAAAAAAGGATACAAGTTACTCTTGGCAAAATTTACTACTGCATCCTATAAACTAGGATTAGAAAAATTACATTCTATGCTGTAACAACTCAGAATGAAAATTAATTTTGGCTTTGGCCCCGTTTTATAGAGAGATGAAGCCCTGACAACAACCCATATGACCTGAGTTCAGCTAGTATCTTATGCTCTTGAAGGACTATGGCAGACGGGGGGGGGGGGGTGTAAGCAGCTGATACCAGCTTACCCATTCTAGGGGAGGGAGGAGGTGATGTGAGTCATTGCATCTCTAACCCCAGCAGGTGTGTTAGGGGATTGTTGGGAACAGTTATTGGGTCAGTGTAGCTTTTGTCACACATAGCTGAGGAAGGCTTTCAAAGGTATATACAGATGCACACAATAGACCAAGTAGGCAGTGGCTTAGTGGGAGTCATATGTCACTACAGGAAGGAAGTTGGGGGTGAGAAACCCTCAAACAACTGAAGGCCTGCTGAATATTCCCAACTGTAACCACAGATGGGGAATGTATGGGCTGATTTGCTCTCATCCCCAGTCAAGAACAAGTAAGCCACAAAGCCTTGGCCTTTGGCAGAGAATTAATGGGCTGCTATCACTCTGCAGGGGTAATGAATATGTTGATAAGGGATTGAGAGTTTGGCACTGGAGGCATGGTAGTGAGGGTAAAAAAAGGTAAAGATTATCCCTTGTTCAGACAACCATTTCATAGGAAGTTACAAGGCATGCAGTCCAGGAGACCATTAAGGAGCCCAGCCCAAACTTCCAAAGCACTGTCTAGTTAAGTGACATACTCAAGTTCACTCAGTAGGCAAATGAATGTGAAAAAAATTCAGATCTTGTACCTTTGGCACATGAAGTAGCTCATTAACAAGTCATTCTTTTATCAGACCTGTAGTCTTCTGTGCTAACTGCCATTCATCAGGAATGGCTTTTTGTTACGCCTCTAGTCTGGCTTTCCTGTGTGCAGATTTTTTGAGTGGGGACTGTGGTTGTTTTTCATAACATTTTTCTGGAATCATCAAGAACTATTTTAAGCATTTAGACTACAGTTTTTGAAAATACTATTACAATATATTTTTTCTACTCAGCCCTTCTTTTCTAATATTATTCAGTAATAACTTATTTATTTACTCAAATTTTCATACTGGGGTAGGAAACCAAGCTCAATGGACTTTTTTTTGTTTTATATTTTTTCCTGGCCCATGCCTGCCAACATTTAAGCTAACACCACTGCCTATTTATTCCCCTTCACCAGGGTGAGAGCAATTCATAGTGCAGCTGTCATGCAGGCAGCCATGAGGGGTACTTTTTTATTTAGCTCTAATACTGCCACTGCTGGCTGATATGGGCAATGCTGAAATCATGAGGGTGTCCTGTGTCTTAACCCCTGATGTCTGTATACCCCATACACATGGCACATGAGAGTTAACATTGTCACCTTGGGATTGCCAAACCCACATTTCCTGGTCCTCCAAGCACCGGTTGTGTGCTAATCTCCATTTCCACAGGAGCAGGTTGGCTGACCAAGATCAGCATTCACCTCTCCCAGAGTGGGTGAATTGGTATAGGGTGCTCACCCACATCTTCCCCTGCCTAAATCTTCTGGTGCCTGAGCCACCATTCAAACTCATGCCATCTCTCTGTTCTCCAAAGCTGGACTCAATGGGCCATTTTCAGACACATTCTAAAATCAAACAGAAAAATATGATGTACTTTGTAAAAAACATTCACCGCTGACAATGCAGAGAATATCACCAGCATCATTATCAACCCCAGACACACTTTTTTTTCTATTTTTTTGAAGGGAGTGGAACTGCAACCCCATATTTGCTGTCTCCCTGGCTGTCCACTTAACAAGAACTATTCTTGTCTACGTATGTGAAAGATGATCTATGTATGTGAAATGTGAGTGTATGTGTCCTGGTGACATAGATGGATAAAGTTATTACTATGATCCATGTGATCTGAGTTTGATTAGAGGCTCAAGTGACTGATGGGAAGGCAGGGGAGGAAGGGGGGGGTGACTATTCTGGGAGAGAGAATTGTGGATCTCAGGCGGCCATTTCTACCATTCTGGTGTAGTGTGTTGAGTCACATGTAGCACCAAAAATCAGTGGTCAGTCAGGAGGGATCTACTAAGTGGCTGCCCAAGTATATGTAGGAGAATGCATACTTATGTATGGTAGGAGCATAGGCATCTCCTACTGTGACTCAGGTGGGCAAGACACCACTGAGGTGGGGTCAGAAACCATACCTCTCAACTGTACAGATTTTTTGCCTCGTATTTTTGTTCCATTTTTCATAAAATTGGGGTTTTCTGGAAAATTAGTGGAAAATCATTAAAGATTGAAGTTAGAAAATAATGACAGCCATTCAGACTTCGTACCCTTCAGAAAATTCATGCTAATGCAAAACCTGTTATTCTATCAACTTTCTAAGTTTGTAATAGCAGTATTTAAAAATTGCCCCTATTTTTGGGCCTTTGTCCCACTTTTATTTATGGCTTTGTCCAGATTTCTTGCTCTAAGAGGGGGTTTCCTACACCACCCCTCCAGGTGAGTCTGACAGTTGACTTAGAGGATTAAGGAGCTGTTAATGAGTTGTTTCCTATGGTGCAGTGGTGCAAGGTTTGATTCCCTCAGCCTCCATTGCCTGTGTGACTCTGAGCAGGTCACTTAACCAGACAGCACTCCTAGGCTGCGTCTAACAAAGGTCCATGAAGATCACTGCTCTACCCCAGAAAACAAATACAAAATAAAAATAAAATAAAATAAAATAAACCTGAAAGGATAATAAGTCTCCACCTCCAGAGAACTAGGGCCAATGTGCTATTGGAGAAGCCTGATGGTTGACAGGTTAGGAGACAAAAGATAAAGAAAGATAAAGAAAAAAAGTGAGTCCATATGTGTGTGTGTGTGTGTGTGTGTGTGTGTGTGTGTGTGTGTGTGTGTGTGTGTGTGTGTGTGCGCATGCATGTGTATGTGAGAGATATATATATATATATATATATATATATATATATATATAGTTACACTTCAAAACATCTAAAACTCTTAACATCTAAATTCAAAACATCGAGACCACAACATCTAAAACTCATAACATCGAATTTCATAACATTGAAAATATATAATATGGAATAGTGTATCATGAAACTTGCAAATGTTATAGTTTAATCTGTTATTCTTGTGGTATCAGTATAAGATGTTGCAATTTTTATTTATATAGTTATTATTTATATAGTGTAGGAATTTATACTATTTATAAAGTGTTTATTTTGCCACTGTATGTGTTTTTTAGGCCATACAGGTAAGTAATATAGACATCATGTGTACATTCTTTATGGTGATCGCAATAGAGTGGGATCAGGAAATTAACATCTTTCCTATTGTAGTGTGATCTCGGAGTTGGTATATTTAATTTACGGGGGTGTGGGGGGGTGCAGGGGGGCTTGCCCCCATAGAAACATAGTAAAAAGTGTGTTTGTTAGTTTGATGTTGTTATAGGTGGATGGGATGTTATTTTCATGTGATTTATAGTGTTCGAGGTTGTGATGCAAAGTTTCGATGTTATGAAATTCAATGTTATGAGTTTTAGATGTTTTGGGTTTTAGATGTTGTGGTCTTGATATTTTGAATTTAGATGTTATGAGTTTTAGGTGTTTTGATGTGTAACTATATATATATATATATATATATATATATATATATATATATATATATATAGTAGATAAATCACAAAATGTTGTCTGAAGTTTAGTTATGGAGGTTATGGACTGTAGAGTGTAAGTATAATATTCTGAGGTTGAATAAGTTTGCAAGTTGAAGTCAAGTTGCCATGATGTTGAATATTTGCCACCCTAAGGAACTAAAAAGGTGTTGAAACTGAATGTGAATATAGTGGCCAACAACTCAGTGACAGGACAAATCAAACTATGGAATTTGATGGGAATTTTTGATGTCTATGGGACAAGATACTGAGTTGCTACTATTGAGGATGCCAGATACCTGCAAGGCCAACAGTGATGCCAGTTAGGCAACCAACAACAGGGATTACGGAGACGGTTTCTAGGACAGTTTAGAGACTTGATCAAATTATGTCACATCTTATTGAATTGGGTGACAAAAACAGAAATTAATCTAAAGTTATACAACATATGAGACTGAGTGGAAAAAGTGACTTGGTGGACTATGTCAGAAGTAAAATGGTGGAAAAGACTGCTTTTACTAAAGACGCATTTGATGTTGCAACATTTGCTGTAGCTCAGATAGGAGGTCAGATATGGAAAGCCCAGGCCAGTATTGACAACTTTCATCTTATCAGCGAGAGCAAGAATTCTGGGAACTATTGCTACTGGTCAGGAAATCATCAATGGCAGGGAGAATGATGTTTGTGGAACAATATTATTTGAAGATGCATTTTAGGATCTGTTCTTGATTTGTTGATATGGTGAGTCAAAACACTAACATTTCAGTTGTTGTTTTCTGCAACATTGATGGTATTTTGGAATGGAAAATTGTTGGTGTTTGACAACCCTAACAATGAAATTGCAAAAATACAAGAAATTAACACTGAGACTCATGTAGTTAAAATGGAACAAATGAGAATGCACTTGGTTCATCTGAGAGACATAAGTTGAAGAAGAGTGGAAGAAAAATCTAATTTTGTTGGAAAGACTATTGTGTTTGCAACAGTGACACTTGGTACAGGATGGATAGATTGCCTGGGGAAGTCAACATGAAGTGGTAGCATGTGGGATATTAATGTTTGTGAATCAGGACATATTAAATAAGATTGAGTAATGAAAGGCAGAATTTCACATTATCCCAGTTGGGGAAGAAAATATTTGTTTAAACTGTGTCACTTATTTAATGTGCCATAAATGCATTTTTTCTTCCTGTATGCATTTTATTTTTATCACTGACTCTTAATTTTATTTTTATCACTGACTCTTAATTTAGCATGAATAACGTAACAGTTTTCCATGTATTGGAACTTAACCACAATATAATAGTGCCACATTTTAAATACTAGTTAAATGGGGGAGGGGTTGAAAGGGTTACAGTTTCAATGTGCACCCAAAGAAAATGACGAGTGTTTTCTGTTGCCTGAAAGTATGCTATACCAGATTTTGAGATGCTTATTCATGTGTGACTAATAATATAATAAAATATGTCAGCTCAATATATTCTGTCATGTTCCTGAAAATTATGAACTATAACTGATATTTGCTGTGACACCCCACCACTGGCCCAGTAATCAAGGAGCCTCAATCCTCACCACTGGCATCAGTGGGGGACGTACATTAGGAGGATTACAAGTACCCATACAGTAAAGTGCAATTTCCCTTAAGAGCACACAGAGAACACAGTCAGTCTGGAGCTGGTTTCTCCCTCTTTCTCCAGATCCCCAATAAGACTCCCCACTGGAACAGCTATAGAGTTGAGATCTCAGCTGAGGGGCCAAGCCAAGACCTCCAACACTCTCTCTGTCCAACCAGTGCTTTGTGTCCCTGCCCAAGTAGCTAACACACACACACACACACACACACACACACACACACACACACACACACACACACACACACATACACACACACACACACTTGGAGATTTGTTTTACACACACACACACACACACACACACACACACACACATATTGGAAAGGCTGGCACAGCTTTACTAACTATGCCCCCTTCTGCCCAGATTATAATGTAGTTATTACTGCCACCAGTCACCTCTTTATCAGCTATTTTAAGGCCCTTAACAAAGGGTGTCCAATCTTACTGTGTAATGTTACTATTAATATAAATGGTAGTTTTACCAAGGGCAAGGCTATTAGGAGTGGCCCACCGTAACAATCAAATAAATATGCAAGTAGTCTCAGAACTTAAATATTTCTAGACAGACCAGCCACAATGAAAGGTTTAAATATATTTAATAATAAAGCAATTTTACGTGTATTTTTTACTGTTTGTAGTCATTTAAAGCTGTTTTAAGTATATTTTTTACTGTTTTTGCCTTATCTTTTAAAAAAAAACATTTCCTTGTTTCCCACCTTTCCAAGCTAGTGTAATCCAGTTTTCAGGCTAGTGCTGAATTCAGGGCTGTGTTACAATTTTCTGAGTTGCCCATACCTTACTTGGATAGAGGGAGGTTTCTCTGTTCACCTGTGAGAGAGGGAGCTTTGAGCAGCCATCTGTCCCTGGAGGAGTGGTTCCAGCCCAGACGTTAGTAGTTTATAGGCCATTTTGGGCTAATTTCTATCTCTTTCAGTTCCCTGCTGTAAAAAACGCGTTTGCATGGTTTTGCACATCCAGGCAGCGCCGGTTAGCTAGGGCTAAATTTATCCCAGCTCCACCAAGTCTCCTCTTCAGTTTTTCCCTTGAAAGTAATCTAACTCTCAACCTAAGCACTTAAAAAGCATCCTACAGTCCAGCACTTGCTCAGACTTAATAGCAAGCACTAATATACCCTGACACTTGATTGACCAGCAGGGCAAGGCTCATTATTCACCCCTTACCAACCAAGCGACTAAGCAACTCACCCTACTATTCATGCATGACCAAAGGGCAATTTCAGGTATACTCTCCAGTCCAGCTGGTGAACCTGAGGCAATGTTACAACAGCCTCATGTACACAGGCATCCCTCTCCTCCTACCACAAAACATTAACATATGCGAGAGATGCAATTATATAGCTAAATTGGAGGCTAAGCTCTCTCCACCCAAGATTGGAACAGGCAGTCATGAGGAGAAGGTTAACACTTGCACCACACCTCCAGCCTCACATAGACATACTAAACCAGCACTGGCAAAAAATACACATAAATACACTAAATCATACTCGGAGGTTCTAAATATAAACCTGCAAAAGCATCACAGACCTCCAAAGCAGACACCCAAAAAACCTACACCTCCCATCACAAACCAGACAACACATAAAACACAAAATTAGTGTGCCGCACAATCACAGCCCTTAAGGCAAAATAACATACCTAACACAATAGTAATAGGTGACTCTATAGTCAGGCACACTGATGTCCCACTCTCTAGGCTGGACAAGGAGAAGGTTACTGTTAGCTGCCTGTCGGGAGCCAGAATCTGCCACATAACACAAATACTCAGGTCACTCCAGAACAAGTACAAATTTGACTCTGTCATTGATCATATTGGTGTGAATGACCTGAGACGTACCTCCCTGGACTACATGAAAAGAGACATGGAAGAGCTCTCTGATCATGTAGCCCAGGCGGGTATGACCATGACCCTGAGTAGCATCCTGCCCTCACAAAGAATTATACTGCAGTATAAAGAAAAAATGATCAATTTCAACAATTGGTTAAGCTTCTGGTGTCATTCAAAGGGGATCGAGTGTCTGTCAGCCTGGGACGACATGCTTGACAGGCCTCATTGCTTCACAAGAGACGGCTTGCACCTGTCACTCCTAGGCTTTCGAATACTGGCCAAGGCTCTTGCTGCCCCCATAGTGCCTTTTTTAGGCAAGGCTCAAAAGTCAAACCCACCTCCGTAAACAGCACAAATAAAAAATGAGGGTTATGCTACTCAACGCCAGGAGTTTAAATCTCAAAATGCACGTGCTCAAAGCACTCCTCAGTATGGAGAATGTTGACATCTGTGCAGTAACTGAAACCTGGTCCAAGGCTCCACAGAGCACCCCAGTACTACCAGGCTACAACTCATACCACACATTTCGGCCACAGAACATGGACTGAAACACAAAAGGAGGGGGTGTATCCATATTCATCAAGGATACCTACACCTCCAGGTTAGTGGAGCAGCATGATACCGCCGAGATCATCCATGTGCAACTAACATCAGGCAAATCTGCAATGCAAATTGTGGCCTGCTACAGATCACCCTCCATGACCCAGGACCACCACTCCGTCTTTCTGGAGACACTGGAAAACAAGAAGGTCCTATTGAACACCCTGATACTGGGCAGTTTCAATTACCCTACAGTTAACTGGGAAAACTACTCAAGTACAAACTCCCAGGTCCAGAGTTTCCTGGAATTTATCAACTCAAATGCCCTGGATCAGCTGGTAAACTACCCTACCAGAAGTGAAAACATATTGGACCTGGTCATCACTAACATGGGCGACAGGTGTTCAAAACCAGAGGTCAACCCGTCACTGGTTAGATCAGACCATAAACTAATCACTCTGGATGTCCACACCACACCACCACCTCCAACCAAGGAAACCACAGTGAAAAACTTTTCTATAGCAAACTTCACCTTACTTAAGACAGAGGTGGTAAGTTTCACAGCCCCCACGCTAAAGGATAAGTGTCCAAGATGCAGGAACCTTTACAAATGCACTCTACGAGCACCTACAAGGATGCATGGATCGTGCCATCCCTAGCAAAACCAAGACTCACTCCCCTAAGAGAAGGAAGACAGTCTGGTGGACCCCTGCCATAAACAGGCCATACAACAGAAGGAGGAAACTAGTTCAGAAAAAAAGCAAATCCCAAGAAGGAAGACATCCCTGGTCAGTATCAGTAAGTATCAGTAAAATCCTCCAAGGCTAACTTCAAAAGAAAAATAGCCAAGGATTTGAAAGATAACCTCAAAGCCTTCTTTAGCTATGTCAAGAATCTAAGTGGCAACTTGCAGATATGCTCTGAGCTAGTGCAAAATAGCACAAAATACACTGAACCCACTGATATTGCCAACATCCTGGCAGATAGATTCAGTGCAAACCTCACCCCCCTCTTACCCCCAAAAGGGCCCACAACAATACCAGAAAAGTGTAGTGTCCCAGAAATCACAGATGCACAGGTGAAAACAGCCCTTTCAAAAGCCAAAAGCACAGCATCAATGGGGCCAGAGGGTGTCCCAGGCTGCATCTTGCATGAACTACAGAACAAACTAACCCCCCACCTAAACACACTGTTCAACCTCAGCCTCTCCACAGGCTATGTGCCCATAGAATGGTGCACAGCAACAGTTATTCTGCTCCACAAAGGAGAGGCCACAAGTGACCCTGGTAACTATCGCCCCATAAGCCTGACTAGCCTTGTCTGCAAGCCTATGAAGTGCATCATCATGAAACCCATTAACAAAGACATTGGGAACCTCCAAACACTTGACCCAACCCAGTTCGGCTTTGTTAAGGGCAGATCATGCCTACTAAACCTGGTTGACTTCTTCGAGACAGTCACCAAGGCCATAGATGAGGGGAAGGTAGTTCACACAGCCTACCTTGACCTCGCCAAGGCTTTTGACACCATTCCCCCCTTGGGAATTATAGAAAAACTCACCAGCCTGAACATAAACCCCTACGTCACGAGATGGGTTGCCAACTGGCTTACAGACAGAACTCACACGGTAAGAATAGTGGGCTCCAGGTCCAACTCTAAACCAGTCACATGTGGTGGCCCACAAGGCTCGGTCCTTGGACCCCTACTTTTTTGCATATACTTCTCAGAAGTACAGGCAAACACAGGAGGACTACGGCTAACCAAGTTCGCCAATGACTGCAAACTGGGAGCCATAATTGACTCTCCGGCTGACACAGACATTCTCCAAAAGGGCCTTACTGAGATGGACACCTGGTGTCAAAGTCATGGTCTTGAGCTAAATGCCAGAAAATGCATAGTCATCCTGTTTGAGAAAAACAAAACACCCATGAATTACCACATAGGTGGCATTCCCCTTAAGACAGAATAGGTAATAAGAGATCTGGGGACCCAGGTAGATAGTAATCTCTCCTTTGACAATCATATTGCCAAAGTAGTTAGGAAATCCTTCTATGTAGCCCATCTAATTACTAAAGGGTTCACATCTAGAAATAAAGAGGTTATAGTGCCCCTATACTCGTCACTCATCAGACCCATCATAGAGTACAATGCCCCATTTGGGATGCACCTCACAAGACACTTCCAACAGCTGGAAAGACTACAAAAGTACCTCACCAAGTGGATTACTGGTCTCAAACATATGTCCTATGCAGCCTGACTGGAAAAACTCCAGCTGTACTCAGTGGCATATTGCTTACTCAGAGGTGATCTCTGTCTGACTTACAAAGCCATGGACATGCTCCACCTAAAGAAATCCAAGTCACTGCAAGCCACTCGCTCTAGTGAGCTAAACCTCGCCACAACAATAAATAGAACATGCTGGAGGGATAGATTCCTGTCACACAGATTACCCATGCTTTGGAACAAAATTCCTAACTACATTAGGCAGAGCCCCTCACTATCACTCTTCAAGAGAAACCTTGACGAGTGGATGGGTAACTGAAAATACACCCCTGGGATCACTTCATTGGCTCTTCTTGAAAGAGGCTCAGTTAATTAATCAATGGGACAGCGAAAGCTGACACACTCTGGCTAGGCTTATAAATGCACTCGGGCAGATAGCCTAGTACCTACCTATGAACTTATGAACCTATAAACGTATAATAACTAATAAAAGAACAAAAAAAATACTCAGCATATATTTATAGTTATAGCAGAGTTCAAAATCACAGAAAATATTTAAAACAACATTGCAGGCCAGTCTCATATAAAGAAAGACATCTAAGCTAAGGTTTATATTCCTGGCTGTATCTAAAAGAATTACTAAAACCTAGTACACTTAATTAGAGCAGCAAGGCAGATGCGGTGTATAGATCCTCTAGCTGATGTTGTCAGGTCAAAGACAGAATACAGAATGCTCAGTCTCTCTGAGAGTTTTTAAATTAATATCTCAAATATTACTGCTGGCTTAGCTTGCAGAATGACATAATTTCTTGTCATCTTACTCTATCCCAGGTGCTCCCACTGCTGAAAGCTAGCAGTATTTAGCAACTACCTGTGAAAATACATACACAAGGACTTTTCCCTCAGATCTTGGTACTTGCTGGAAGTCATAAAACAATAAAACACTTCCAAGACAATACCAACTGTTGCCTAGTTCTAGACATTCCCCCAGATTCTGCATGCCTTGCATGGTGTGCAGGATTAGTGCAGGAGCTCTAGCAGGCAATATGTCTGCAGTGCGATCCAGGAACAGCCTGCAGGGGCGTGCATGAGCGCTCCTGCACTAGATCTGCAAGGACTAAGCCCCCTGTATGCAAATCACCCCATTTGCAGGAGAATTCCATGCAAATTAGGTGAATGTGCGATCCAGGAAGCTTGAAACCAGCCGTTAAGGACTAGTGCAATCTACAGAAATGTACTCGGTTAGTAACCGAGTACATTTCTGCAAAATCCAAAACAGAGCTGTGGCAGCTCCAAATAAAGGCTGCATATCAGTCAGGAAGCCTGCCAATGGCCATGTATAAGGCCATTGGCATTGCAGACAGAGTAAAAAAAATAAATAAAACAACTTTCATTTTTTTTAGCCGATCTCGGCTGCTTAAGGGTAGGGCAGCAGAGTGCAAGCGGGATCGGGGGGGGGGGGGATAATACAATAAACCTAAAATAAGCATTCTAACTAAAATCACTATTCTGCCATGAAAGTCAATGGCAGGCAGAAGACAACATGGCCAATGAGTAGTGGTTGCTAAGGGGGGAGGCTCAGTGTGAGACATGTAACTATGCATAAGCAGGCAATCCTATGCAAATGAAGGGAATGATAGTGAATCCCAGTTTTCCCCAGCATGATAGTCAGGTCCCAACAGTGTAAGAGTAGGAATAGCTTGGTGCAAGCCTAAGAGCTAGCTGACATCATGGGTGTGTGTATCAGACATAGCGTAAGCAGATCGGAGCCCTGTGGCTCAGGTTTGCTCCTAGCTAAGCACAGCTAAGCAAGGGGTGTGTGTCTAACTCTGCCTAGCACTCTTTACATTGCCTAAGTGGGTGTACGCACTGCACACCAGGTTTTAAAGGTTTAAAACAAATGTTAAACTAGGAAATAGCAGCTTTGTGCACATTTGAGCACTGTGTTTGTGCAGCACACCCATGGGCTTAAACAGGAAGGCAATGGGAAGGGAAAACAACAGTAGGAAGGTAATCTAGGAGAACTAGCATAGCTGGCAGGTGAAATGTATCAGAATCAGTCAATTACACAGGCAACAGACCAGCTCAGCCCAAAACACCACTATAAACTACGAAAACACCTTCCCCTCTGGTTTTTCCCACACTGTACACAACCGGTGTAAACAAGCGGGGAACATTTAACAATCAAAACAACAATATGATGGGGGCTGCAATAGCTATCATACAACAACTTGTGGAAGATGCTGAGGGTGGTGAGGATGTGAATGCTGTTGACCAACCCACAGTGAAGAGACGGAGAAGAGTGTACAGACCCAGGGTAACCTACCAGGGGCTACATGAGCTGGAGATAGTGGAGTGCTATAGGGTGAACAGGGTGAACAGGGACCTCCTACAGCAAATTGTTGAGCGGTGCTGGCTACTCCTGACACACAGAACAACAGAGAGGAACCCATCCCAATGGATACCAAGGTATGTGTAGGCCTAAGAATACTAGCTACAAGTACCTGCCAAAGGCCAACTGAGGATATGATGGGGATCTCACAGGCATCAGCATCCAGGGTACTCCACCAGTTCCTGGATGCCATGTCAACACATGTCGGTGAGCATGTATATTTCCCCAACACCCATGGGGCGTTGGCCAGCCCTATTCAACAGTTCCACCAAATAGCAGAATACCCTGTGGTAGTGGGTGCTATAGACTGCACGCACATATGCATCAAAGCACCACCCAGTAAGTGGGGTAGGGTCTACATCAACCGCAAGGGCTTCCCCTCCATCAACTGCCAGGTCGTGTGCGATGCCCAGGGCATAATATTGAATGTGTGTGCTGGCTGCCCTGGAAGTTATCACAATTTCCACATCTGGCATCTGACACAGCTGTACCAGAGATTTGCCAATGGGGACATCTCTCATGGTCACCTAGTAGGGGATGCTGGATACGCACTGGAGCAGTGGCTGATGACACCCATCAGAAATGCACACACACCATGTACTATGTGCATCCAACATAGGCAGCCCTGCAGCACTACCCTCAATACTGGGTCACCCACAAGGTAAGTGACTCACACATGCCAGTCATGGGGTTCACATACCTAACAACAGTCACAGCCAGCAAGACAGGTGTAGACAAACACAAACAAAGGCTGTGCTATGGGCTATGAATGATGCCTATGGGTAACCTCACCCCCCCAGGCCTACACAGACAGACCATAGCAGGTCAGGCAGTGGGATGTTAGTTATGAAGCGTAGGAAGTCAGAAACTAATATGTAGGAGAATCAAAGCTATGATCTGTAGTACACTGGTATGCCTCTAGTCAGCATGATAGCTTAGAATACAGAATGAAATGGAGTACCTGACATACCAGTACAGTCATAGCAAATGTGTACAAGTTTAAGGTGTACCCCCCATCCTACTTAGTTATGTAATAACAATCAGGTGTGCCCCCCCAATCCTGTGTAGAAATGCAGAAATAGTCAAGTGTGTCCCCCATCCTACAAAGAAATGTAGTAACAGTTAGGTGTGCCCCCCAATCCTGTGTAGAAATGTAGAAATAGTCAGATGTGCCCCCCCATCCTATGTAGAAATGTAGTAACAGTCAGGTGTGCCCCCCATCCTGTGTAAAAATGTAGAAATAGTCAGGTGTGCCCCCACATCCTACGTAAAAATGTAGTAACAGTCAGGAATGCCCCCAAAGTCCTATGTAGAAATGTAGAAATAGTCAGGTGTGCCCCCTCCATCCTACGTAGAATGTAGTAACAGTTAATGCCAAATGATTGATGAATACCCTGCAGAAACAGTATGCTACCTGTAGGTGTACAACACAAAGCTCTGCACTTTAGTACA